>NW_016812402.1:349162-360231 GCF_001698545.2 Rhinopithecus bieti | reverse complement strand
TTTTTTTTTTTTTTTTTTTTTTGGTCTGGTTCATAAGCACTTGATCCTTGTGGACCAAAATAGAGATTGAACTTTTCCCATAAACTGAAGCTCTAAAAAAAAAAAAAAAGAAAAAAAAAAGAAAAGCCAGAAAGCTCCCATACTCAAAAGCAAGGAAAACAAGACCACATAATGCTAAATTTTAAAAATAAATGTTAACTCAAAAGTCAGATTATACATTAGATTATGCCACATTAAAACATCAGGAGGAAGAAGAATTGACAAATCCAAACTGGCTGAAAAGTAGAGGCTATGGTTGTTAAGGAAGATGTCATTGTCTTTCTTACAATTCTCCAAAGAGCAGTAGTTGTGTAAGTTAGCTTAAACCATGTATACAATATACACAGCATGTGAGTATATTCTTCTAACAGGAAAGCCAAAAATTCTATGATCCAATTTCCCCATATTTGTCTAATATTATTCCCTACTACAAAGCCTTCATACAGCACAGTTTTGGAATTAATCACTAAAGAGGTGACCCTCCCTGTCCTATTTAGTGGGAGTTATGTGCTGTTTGCCTCTTATCCACTCTTGATCATTTGAAGGCCTTTGGCTCACACGAGACTCCAAGCCACTATCCCTGGCAATCAGGATACATGTTCTCACTCCAGTGGGCACCTTGTTTCTCAGACACAAGTTGAATAAATTGGGAGTGGCTGGCATAAAGCTCAAATTTATCATTGATGTCCACCCATTTCACTTTCTTGGCATCATTGCCAGCTTCCAGAGGAAGATGGTCCGTTATTTCACCAGTTTCATCATGGTAGTTCACAGCCTCTGTCTCTATCCAGGAGTTATCTGTGTTCCGAGAATCGTCCACGTAGCCTTTATAGACCACAAAATGTTCCTGGCTGAAGAATTTGTGCAATTGTCTCTTCAACTCCTGCATTTCTTCTCTAGATTTCTGTAAAGACTTCGTGGCTTCCTAGCCAAATTCTCTCTCCCATGTAGCACTAATTTTCTCTCCTGCATCCACCACCCACCCTGGGATTGCCTATTCTCCACAGTCCTTCCTTTTGATGGCTACAAATTGCGGGATATTTTTCCCAGAAATAGGGTGGGTAATTTAGTTTCCCTTGCTATCCCTTTTCCATCTGGTTAAGATGGGATCTACAGCATGATTGGGGCCTCAACACCCCAAAAGCCCTGGGCCAACCAGTCTTGTCTGACGTGCAGGAGTTCTAAGTCTGCCTTTCTCAATCTCATACAAGCCATGCTGGCTCCTTCTCTCCACACGCCCATCCTTTTCGTTAAACTTAGGAGAGAAGTTGCTTTCACCCACTTGAGGATCTGCCCACACGGCCCGTCCAAGACAGAGCTGGCAGTGTACTCGAGGGGCATTACTCTCGTCACTCGGCCAGCCAGCTCACTTCCTCATGGGGAACCAGGCTTCGCTTCGCCTTGGAGCCAGGATACTGAGATGTCCGGGCCTTTTCGTGGGGACTTCTCAGCAGTGCGCTTCCAATCTGACATGAAGTTTAGAGAAAACCCATGTCAGGAAAACAGGCTCCAGCTGACCGGGATGTTGGGGCAGCTGCTGTGCCTGCCTGTCACAGAGACCAAGGTCATGAAGATACGGTCGCTAAAGCCTTGGACAGGCAGCATCCAGGCATCCAGCCATTCAAGACCCAGCGGCCCGAGGGGATTTCGGTCGCTCTCTGGGGGGAACGAGGTCTCCACCGCAGATCAGCACCCGCCCGTGGGGAGGTGGCCACGTTTCTTTCCTGAACACCGGTTAATGGCCCGCTCTCCTAAAAGACCGTGTGGTGTTTCCAATGGCTACAACGGGGCGCGCCCGTGGCTCGGGCGTGGGGGTAACGGTGCCGCGGAGTGGCCAGGGGCGTACCACGACTGGACTGCGCCCTCTCGCTGCCACCCTGGTGTTTTGGTTGTAAATAGAGGGATTTTGACCTCTGAAAAAGCTCCCAAATGGAAAGTGCTGGGGTTGAGAACATCTTCCTAACAACAATAAAATTAGCGAAGGACAATCACCAAAGTGCCATTAGCCCACTAGCCATTTACCAGTAAATGTAGTTCACCAGGTTTAGGATGCTGTCTGTTAGGGAGAGGGCAGAATGAACGTGGGGGTAGGAGTGGACAAAACTCCCTGTTTGGGACGTTCCGAAGCCGAGTGGGGGTGACCTCAAAAAAGAAGGGGGACTCACCTGGTGCACTGAGCGTGGTGCTGATGAGAACTCCATGAGAGGGTGTAATGAGCAGGGTATGTGTTCAAAACGTGGGTCTATCATTTACTACCTGAATGGCTTTGGCAAGTTGCTTAATCTCTCTTTCCAAAGGAGTATTTGCTACAGAATGCCAAGTGCTGTGCCAAGCACAAAAGAGTGAACTGAAGGCTGGACCACAGGCCCTTTGCTTTTAAAAGCATTCTGCTTGGAAAGGCAGCAGATTTTATTTAATTTAAAAAAATAGCTGGGCACAGTGACTCACGCCTGTAATCCCAGCACTTTGGGAGGGCAAGACCGGCAGATCACGAGGTCAGGAGATGGAGACCATCCTGGCTAACACGGTGAAACCCTGTCTTTACTAAAAAACAAAAAAAAAAAAAAAATTAGCCGGGCATAGTGGCGGGCGCCTGTAGTCCCAGCTACTCGGGAGGCTGAGGCAAGAGAATGATGTGAACCCGGGAGGCAGAGCTTGCAGTGAGTTGAGATCGCACCACTGCACCCCAGCCTGGGCAACTGAGCGAGACTCCATCTCAAAAATAAAAAAATAAAATATATATATATAGAGAGAGAGAGAGAGAGAGACAGAGACACAGAAAGAGAGAGAGAGAACTAGCACTGAAAGGGCAATGCCAGGTATGAGGTAAACGTTGAACACAGGTTAAAAACCCAGCTCCAATTCCTCCACATGCCACTTTCTTGGGGGAAGTTACATAAGCTCTCTTCAGGTTCCTCATGTGTAAAATGAAAATATTAATAACTGCCTCATAGGGCTGTGGTGACAATTAAGTAGGATGTTATAACACGTGTTAGCTCAATGTCTGGTCCACAGCACAAACTCAATAAATATTAGTTGTCATCACTGTAATTATCATTAACTTTTTTTGATTCTGCACCTTGAAAACTGTAGATTAGAACAGGACAGCTGAGATGATTATGGGAACTGAGCAGCTCACATATGAGGTCAGAGTTAAACAGCTTATGGTCAGAGAAAATCAGGATAAGAAATAACAGAAATTCGGGCTGAGAAATAACAGCATCTGTCCTGAAATGATAAATAATGAGAAGAGGCACCGTCTTAGTCATTACTCAGAAGGAAACAAGCCCTAGGGAAAGGTATCTGATCATTTGAAACAGTCCCATTAGAAGGATGTTCAATTAGTAAATGATTTTCTGGTCAAATATGTTTGGGGAATTCTACATATTTTATCACCCTGCCCCTTAGAAATTCAGGATTCACATTAGTGTTCTAAAGATCCTGAAAATTCCTATAAACACAAATCAATATTAAGCTGTTTAATTTTGTTTCATCCAGTATTTCCATTATCTGGTTAGAAACATTCTAACCAGAGAATGTTTCTTTTTTGCAATAAATGGTAACATATTAGGAACATACTTCCTCAAGTTTAGAAAGCTTTCAAAATGTATGTCTGATTGAGGGTAGATCCCTAATCATTTGAAGTTATTACCATCATCATAACTATGGAAGGCAGTTACAGAATACATACCCAATGCCCTCATTAAACTCCAAACAAGATGAGGCAGGTTTCTAGAAGGCTTGAAACACAGAAATAGCTGGGGCTATGGAGAACAAAATGGTAGAAAAGGACTGAGAACAGAGAAATATGAGACATAGTCATCCTTAAGCATCATTGTCATAAACATTGTTGAGGGTTGGCTGTGGGCAAGGCACTGTACAAAGTACCACTGGGAAAGAAAGATGATCCTTAAGGGACACAGTCCCAGCTCTGTAATTCTTGTCTCCCTATGCCTCAATTTTTTAAATCATGGAATTCTATTCCTCTAGGTCTCCTGAAAATGTATTAAGAAAACCACTGATACAAAAACTTAAAACATTTGGGGGAAAGACACTTGTGAATTCCTCATTATTTCCAGGTCTCCTACTCCAACTCATAAGAAACAAATGGAGCAGATGTCTTGGGTCTGGTTCTGGCTTCCTCTATCATAGGCTTTATAGCTTGCACCTGACCCTTGGCTTCTCTGGGTCTTGGTTCCTCACTAGAAAAGGAATCTGTTGGCCTCGGTTATCTACAAAAGTCCTTCCAGAGTTGGCATTTTATGATTCTAGGATCTATGAAAATTTCATTATTAGAAGGGCAAGGTCAATTGTTCCTATGAATCCAAAAGACTAGATGTTCAAATATAAACAGCTAGATGCTCAGGGAAAAACATACCATTGAGGAAAGGAAAGGAACAGGGAGGGTATGGTGTGCCACATACAAGGCAGAAATATAATAATTCATGGGCACCTGGAAATGAACTTTAAAACCAGTAATAAGGCATTTTATTCTATTTTGAGCATCATCAGCAGGCAGAAGTGGTTAGATAAGACCATTTGATGATCGTGGTGCAAAAGATACCCTAAGGGCAAGAAATAAAATAACTATAGTAGGAACCAAAAGTATTATCTGCTGGGAGGCCACTGGGGAGATTCCCTTTCTTAAATTGCCTTCTGAGGCAGAAATGTCTGAGGTAGAATAAGCAGAGCAACACACAGAGAATTTTCTGGTTCTATCCATGAGAAAGCCCTAAAGGAACTATAAGGGACAATCAGAGAATAAATCTTTGGTCTGTCACTATGAACTATGCCTAAGTCAGAGATTGCCTATGTCATTCCCATTTTATAATATTAAGGATATTATAAAAGGCAAAGTGGAGATGGGGAGGACCAGGATGATTACAAGGTCCAGGCAGTGCAAGAACCACTAACCATCCTTCCTGCCTTTCTTTGGGAAGCAGAAACAAGTGGTACCCAGCACATTTAATTATCAAGAATTATCCATCTCTTCCAAAAATGATGCTAAGGCTCAACTTCAGAAACATATCTTAAAGGAAAGCAGAAAAATGGTTTACTCCTCTCTTTAAAGTGGTAATAATGATAATAAATAACAAATTAACTACTATATACTAAGTTATTTCCAAGTAATAGACTGGTGGACAGGTTTATCCAGGTATGACTGCCCAGTTTTGAATTCTGGTTTAGCCACTTCTTAGCTAGTTGACCTTAAGCAAGTTTTTAAACTTCTCTGGCCCTCAGTTTTCTCATCTAGAAACAATAATGGTATCCATGTTATAGGGTTGATGTGACATAATTCATTTAAACAGCTTAGACTAATGTCTGGTCAATAGTAAGACCTCAACAAATAGTTATTGCAACTATTACTATTAAGTACTTTACATTTGTTATCCCATTTAATTTTCAAACAACCCTTTGAGTTAGGCACATATACTAACAATATTACCAGTTAACAGACTGAGGACATTGCAGTTCATAGAATTTAAATGTGCCCAAGATCACATAGCTAGTTATTACTACATATTTGAGAACCAGAAAGCCTTGATAATATAAACTCATATTTTATTGGTAGTCCGAATGCAAGTTGAATTTGATTTTATAGAGCAAAATGGCACCATTTTACTACAACTATAAAATTTTTGACTTAATATTAAGTTGGTTCTTCTGCTAGGTTCACTCTATAAGAGGAAGAATTTGGAGACAGTGAAACCATTAGCAACCTATTGTAATAACAGTTGTAAAGAGAAAATGCTCTGAACCATGGGGCAATTCAGACAAAAAAGACGAGCAAGAGAGACATCCCGAAGTGGAAGTAGAGGCCTAAAGAGGTGAAGTCATTAAAGATCACCCATTTTAATCCTAAAAAGCCCAATAGATGGTGGTGCTTGGCATAAACAGGGAAGTCAGGAGGGGAGCTGACAATGGAAAGTTCACTTTTAGCTGTGTTTTAAGGACACATGATAAGAGGATAGTGCATGGGAAGAGTCCTGTGGGAACTGGAGATTCTGCCACTAGCATTTTAGTTCCTCAGTTTCCTCTTTCATAAAATGAGAAGTTGATCTAGAATTAATCCTTTGGATTCCTTCCAACTTCCTAGAGGAAGCATGTAAATGAATTAGAGGAAGTAGAAAGTAGATTTCAGGAATTTGAGAGGCAGTAAGTGATCAAGGTATTGGGTCATTAGTCTGCCTTGAAGTAAGAGAGAAGTGGGACAATTACTTACTTTTTAAGACTAAGACAAATGGTGCCTTTTAAGAAATGAGTTAGGCAGGATAATTAATACACCCATATGTAGAATACAGGCTGTCGACAATTAACCTAAGAAATCTAAAGTAAAATGTGTAACAATGAAAGTCAAGTAGCCTTTATTTATAGGAGAGATAAGCTTTAGTTTGTGTGGTGTGATGTGAAGGTGTTGGGAAAGTCCAGCTGCCCCAAAAATTCTTCCTGATCTTCTTAAAATACTGCCTGGCTTTACACCATTAAAATAAACCTCTTTAAATGTACTTCATAATATAAAATGCACATTTATTTCACATTCAGCTGTTACCATGCTTTCCGGTGCATTAGGGTAGCAGGATGACAACTAGCTACAGTCAACTGAGGAGACAAAGATTTGAAGGGGGAGGAGGAAGGGATTCCTTTGGTATGTGCAGCATTGCTCAAGTCAGTCAGTTCAACAACATGTGGCTGCCTATTATATTGAGCGAGGTTCTAGACATTAAAAGGCAAGTAAGTTGTGGTTCATTGCCTCAAGATGCTTACGGTCCAAAGAGAGTAGACTACATAAAGGTCATGGGCCTGGAGGAGTTTTGAAAAGTGGAACCAGTGACTAAGAAAGAAACAGATGAGGGACAAAGAAATTTGTTCTCTTCCATCACAACTTTGTTGAAGAATTAGATACCCCAAACAATGCTTTTTCTTGGTCCCAGTGAATCCCCCTAAGGAACTACTAAAATTTAAGCTGGTAGAGTTGACACCCTATAGGCTGAAGAATAACAGATAATTCAAATATCTTTAATTCAATATTTTTTGGCCCTTTGAAATTTAAATTAGTAAAAGTTTACTATATCAGAACTTGTAACCTAAACAGTTGACTATAAAATACAGGTTTACTGATAATTTTTCCTGCTCCCTTCCTCCGCTGGAACTTCACAGTATACTAAGATTGCTGAGGACTGGTGGGGGCAACCAGGGCTGGCAGAAGCAGGAAGCAGGAAATGTAGAGAAATTGGAGCTAGAAAGATAACTGAGCACTTATTTAAACAGCAGACTAGAGGAGCACCATATCTTCATACATGGTGTTAAACAAGCATCATAAGACATAACTTCAAATAATGTAGGGAACATACAATTAGGGCCACAAAAACTTGGGGGACCAGTTCTAGTTCTGGTATTTACTAGCTGGATAGCCACGGGAAGTCATAATATTTTTTGCCCATATTTAATGAGTACTGTCTATATGCCAGGCACCCTATAACATGTCTATAATTGACTGAATGTTCACGTCTCCCCTCCAATTCATATGTTGAAATCCTACCCCCCAGTGTGATGGTATTGGGAAGTGGGGCCTTTGGGAAGTAATTAAGTCATGAGGGTGGAGTTCTCATTAATGGGATGACTGCCCTCATAAAAGGAACCCCAGAGAGCTCCGAGGCTCAGTGTCTTTTCACTTTGTAAGGATACCATGAGAAGTCAGCACTCCAGAGGAGGAAGAAAGGCCCTCAGCCAACCCTTGGCCATGCTGGCACTCTGATGTCATACTTCCAGCCTCCAGAACCATGAGAAATGAATGTTTGTTGTTTAAGCCACCCAGTTTATGGTAGTTTGTTATGGCAGTCCAAACTGGGCAAGAGTGTTTTACATGATGATATTTCATTTTCATGACAACTCACTTAAGTAGATTCTATCGTTTTTCTCTATTTTATAGATGAGGAAACTTAACTACAGATAATTCAAGTTCAGATAAACTAAAATTTGTTAAAGTAGGGATTTGAATACAGATAGTCAAACTCTAATGGCCATGTTTAATCATTATGATATTCCAGGTATTAAGTCTTTTAGGCTTCAGTTCCCTCACTTAAAACTGGACACGTTGCACCAGACAATGTTGAAAATTCTTTCTGCCTTTAAACACTATGATTCTAATTATATAAACCATACCTATATTTAATATGCTCATGGTTAATCTGTGTTTCTGAACAGTCTCAGAACTGAGAGCTGAAGACAAGTTTCTGAAATATGGCTTCATTTCCCAGTTATCCCTTGTTTCAATCAAGGTAAACCATATAATATACTGTCCACCAAGAATACCCTTCCTCCATTTCCATCTATTGAAAATCTATCCATCCTTCAAGTAACAGCTGAAATGCTACCTCCTCTAAATAGCTATTCTCAGTCTTTGGAGATTTAAAGTGGGGATGTATTAGACTGTTGGGGGTTGGGATTGGGGTGAAGTATCTGTGCAAATGAAAGGAAAAGATGTAGGCTAAGAAGAAGAAAGGGTGCAGGGAACCATGAAAGGTAAGAGAACTGTCAGCAGTGTTGTTGGTGACCAGCACAAAGCCTTCCTTGTGACAGGCAATAGCAAAGCCACCAGATTATATTAAATGTTGCCCAGCTAGTAGGAGATGAAGATTAAATGAGATAACGCGTGTAAAATATCTAGTACACTCTCTGGAAGGGCAGCAACATGATAGTTCCTAATCTCTTCCTTCCATAGGAACCTGGTCACCTCCTTCATGCTGAAGAAAGTTGCCATCCTGCCCAGGGAGGAGTAGGACAAGAAGACGGGAGAAGAGACTCTGGGGGACAAAGAAGTCAGGAGGGGATATATGGGAACACAAAGGAAAAACGAGAGCCAGAGTACACAAGACGAGAGAGAAAAAAGAAATGTAAGGGAGTGACGGCGAAGAAGAGGATAGAAGGGTAATGGAAGCAGAAGGGCAAAGAGGGACAAGTAAGAAGGGGAGAATTCTAGGACTCAGGAAGAGAAAGTTCCTGCTGCACTGCGGAATGCGGCCTAAAGGAAGAGGTAACCAAGCGCAGCAGCACCCAAGCCCAGGTGCCAGTCATTTGCCGCGGGGCTCTCAGATCCTCCTTTTGCTGCTCTCACGTATTCTGTAGGAATTCTGACCCCTGCCCTCTGTGGTCTTGTCCACTGGCTTCTCCTGCTTTCCACCACTGGGTGGCCCTGGAGGGTGGGAGGAAGGGAGAAGCCAGGGGGACTCTCATCCCCTACTTTGGAATATGTCTTCCGCAGTAGTTGCACTTCCTTTGTGGCTCCAACTCCTATTGGACAAGCCCTTCAGGGTTCTGGCTGTCTCCTAGCTTTGCCCCTTCCTGACGGAAACTTCTCAGGGGAGAAGGCACGTCCAGCAATGGCTAATCTCAGGATTGCCTCACCTTACCCTAGTTGAACGTCCAGTTCTTTCAACACTTGTAACTAATTTGCTGCATTAAATTGTTGCTATGGAATCACTTGGGAAAGAAAACTTCACTTTCACTTGGATTCACTTGCAGAGTTCAAAGACACTTTTCCTAATGGGACTGCTAGCAGCGCATCAGAGAAAAAAATCTAGCAGTCCCAGGAGTCAAGAAGGGTCAGGGTCTACTTTAGTGTTTGATCAGACAGCGACAAATCCACACTACCTAATAGGGTGGAGGGCTTTTAGCCTAGGAATTAGCTGTAAAATGACTGGGTTCATGTCTGTTTTTTCATTATTTACTCTATTCTCTTTGATCACCGCCAGCCTTGGCTTAAGGAACATCTCTGTAGAATTCAATTTTATTCCTCAAGGGTTACTTAAGTGCCCATTATGAGTACGGAGGGCACACAGCTAGGTGTGGTAGGGAAGAGATATAGAGACGCAGGAAAAATGGAGGGCATGCTCAGTTTTTGGAAGTGTTTGCTTTTTTCAAGATGAGGTTTGTGGACCTATCAGGAGACCCTCTTGATAAAGACTCCCGAACTTTTCCAATCCCACCAGAGCTACAGACACTCGGAGGCAATACTAGTCTTACAGCTTTCATGTCTCCCATCCCCAGAGTTCTGTTAAAAGCAGACTCCTCTTCAAGGAATCCACAGATCAGAGAGGATACAGCACAGGCACACAATTGACCCCCAAGTCAGAATGATGCCAGCCACAAGGGGGGATTCTGCCTGGGGGAGCAGGAAGACTGCAGAGAGATGGAAGGAGATGGCTACAGGAGCTGTGGCCAAGAAAGTTTGACAGGTGGAGGCAGCTAAGGGGTTTTCTGGCAGAGAACAGAGCAGGATCAAAATCAAGTGTCAAAGGGCAGACACATTTCAGGTGTTGTCTGTAAACGGAGGCTTTGGGGTGAGGGTAGGGAAGTGGAGAGGAAACTGAAAAATGGAGGCCCAGCTATTGAGGACTCTGAGAATGAGGCATTAAGGCTTGAGGCCATGGTGAGTCATTGGAGGATCTTCAGCATCAGGGCGGCAAGGTCACTTCTGGTGGGGTGGCAGAGGGGTGGGGGGACTTTGTGATTAGAAGCAAAGAAGCTGGAGACAGGAAAAGAAACTGCGAGCTCTGGGGTGGAGGGCAGCTTATACAGGAAGCCTGGACTTGACCATCGCCAGGGAGGCATACAGACGTTCGAGCTGCCTTCCATCTGTTCAAGGGCACTCTTACTCCGTCTGTGGGGGAAGAAGGTGCCCCTCAGCGGCTGTACAATTGGAAGTCTCCAGCCTGAGAAGTTTCGAATTTCTCCTTGCCAAGGTCGGGCCACTACAGGTGGGCGATTGCGAGCCCCGATCGAACGCTTGGCTCCACGCCCGCCCGGGGCAGCCGCCGCGGTTCGTCCCCTCCAGGCCTGGGCACTGCCGTGGGCCGTGCCCGGCAGGGCGCTCCGGGAGCTGCGCGGCGGCGGCTGGAGGAGGCCTGGCCGGCGGCTGCGAGAGGCTGTGCCCCAGTTTGTGTCCAATCAGGGAGTGCGGGCTGTGCCCCGAGCCGGGCAGCAATGCGTAAACAAACCCACGGTAACTCCTCCGCCCCTCGGCGCGCTCG
>NW_016812402.1:338456-348864 GCF_001698545.2 Rhinopithecus bieti | reverse complement strand
GGCGCCGGGCGGGCAAGGGGAGGGCCCCGAGGAACTTTCTCTTCCCCAGAGGGGCGCCTTCCAGTCCTGGCCGCGGCCCCGCCGCGGGAGCAGCGGCTCCCTGGCTGGAGGGAGACCATGAAATGTGTTTGAAGAAGCTGACGCAGTTTGTGACGCTCGCGGCTTCCTGACGGGGACCGGTTGCAGCGGCGCCTCCGCCGAGGAGGGACGACCTGAGTCGGCGCTCGGGCCCTTCCCCCGCCGGCAGCCGCGCGCCCGGGCGCCTAGTTTGGGGGCCGCTGGCTCGGGGCGCGAGCATCTGCTCCCGGCTGCGCGCGTCGCTTCCGTTTTGATTAGCTCAGGTTATTATATAAGATGTCACGGAGAGGAAAGGGGCGACCGAGAGGCGCGTTGGGGAGGGCGCGGTGGCCTTCCTTGAGTGGCAGGGAGGGACAGGAGGCAGGACCCGGCGGCACCCACCTGTACGCCCTCCGCGCCCCCTGCGGGCGCTGCCCGCGCGCGTGCCAGGGTGGTGGGGTTGGGGGGCACTGACGGTCGTGCCCGGTGCTCCCCTCCCCTCCCCGCCAACACTCGAGCAGCGGCCGAAACGTGCTATTTTTTCGCCGCCACCTCTCCTGGGTCTACACGTTTCTGACTCCAGGCGTTTGTACTTTGAAACATTTGTTTAATATTAAGGAAGCTGCGTGTACGGCCGTCATAGTACACCCGGAACGTGTGGCCGTGAGCTCCAGGGCGGTGAATGAATCATCGCCCCGCGGACCGGGCCCCGATGATTCATGCGGGGTACACACGCGCGCGTACTCGCTGTGTGCCTCTGACCCAGGGAGAGCGGCCCCTCTGCAGTGATGACGCCCGGAGGGGTGGGGGAGACTTAGTGCAAAAGGACAGCGGGGTCCCCCCTTCCACAATAACTTCGGGGGGGTTCAGGGACGCCCGGAGGGGTGGGGGAGACTTAGTGCAAAAGGGCAGCGGGGTCCCCCCTTCCATACTAACTTTTGTGGGGTCAGGCTCCGCACAATCCGCAAGGCTTGTTTCGTGTTCTTGAAAGAGTTACAAAATTCCACCTGGCTACATTAATCGGTCGAGGAGCGCTGGTTTGCTGCAGTGCTGGGTCCTGTCTCATTCAGTATTTGGTGTCAAGTAAGGGAGGTATCAGACTCTGAAGGAATCCTCCTAGTAATTGCGTCTACCTAAGTAGCTCTAAAGTAATTAGAAAATTTAAAAGTGGATCTTAAAAGAAAATGTGACTTCTTAAGACTAGTTTTTTGAGGGTTTTAAAAGCCAGATCCTAAAAGGAACCTGGTTTGCCATTCATGGATACAGATTTTTTCCCACTGTGATCACTCTCGAAGATTAACTTGACTCATTCCCACCTCACATTAGTAAGACTGAATAAAGTTTTCTCATCATTTAAGACTCACCTCAAACGGCATCTACTCAGCGAGGGCCTCTTGATCGCCTTCATTATCTCCTGTCCCCTCCCCCCAAGGAGCCACCCATAGTACTGTTTTATTTTCTTCACAGCGCTAAATCGCTATCTGATCTTAACTTTTGTTTAGGAGTTGTTTAAGTCTGATCTCTTCTTATTGGAATGTAAGCTCCACTGCAGCAGGGATTTGGGCTGTTTTGTTCACTGCTATAACCCTAGTACCTAGAACAGTGCCTGGCATACATGAAACACTTAATATTTGTTGACTCGTGAATGAATAAACTCTTTTCCAGATTTCTTGGTAGGACTGTTTTTGACAGTTGACATTCAGTGCTTTTTTTCTTTTCTTTTTTTTTTTGGTGGGGAGAAGTCACCAAATTGGTGCAGTTCTAATTTTCTTCTTTTTACCTCCTGGTTTTCTTTTGATTGATTTTCTCCTCTGTGATGTTAACCTACAGCGCAAGAAGGGTTTAAGCATCATATCCTAAGACACTTAGTAAGAAGAAAGATAAAGCATGTGGAGCCCTGTCAAGAGAAAGTATGTTACTATGTAACCTCTGGATGATTAAAAATATTGTCTGTGCTACCTGAAGAAAAAGTGCAGGATATTGAAATGCAATCAGCAAAGTCAAATCCCACAGTCCTATGTCTCCACTCATATGGAATACTAATATTTCCATATCTTCCCTCCCCATTGCCTGGAAAACAGCCTGAAGTTTAGCTGCAGTTTGGGACGGTTCATAATAGATACCACTTAATATGAAGGTTTTTTGTTTGAGACAGAATCTCACTCTGTTGCCCAAGCTGGAGTGCAGTGGCACAATCATAGCCTCAACCTCCCAGGCTCAAGTGATCCAATATGAAGTATTAATTTAATCAAATGAAAACAGGATTTATGCTGCAGAGGCCTTAACTCTGATTTGTTGTTGTTCATGTCGGTAATGCCACAGAAGAGTAGATAAAAGGAGTTATTTAAAATTATATTTTAAACATCTTAAATGGATTCTAAAGAATTACAGCTATAATAAGTCAGTGATATAATGTAAGAAGGATTTGAATGTCATGTTTAATATCCCTTTAGAGGATAAACTTTGATAAAATTTATATTATAAATAAACTTTGGAGGCATGTTAATTAGTCCCAGTCTTGTAGCAATATTTTCAGAACTTGATACTTCTGAAGTTACTGCTGAAGAAGAATGGGCTTCTAGCAGTTCACTTTCCATAATAGTAGCTGTGATCACTTGCAGAAGCATAATCTCAAGAGTAAGCTCAGAGACGATAGAATTTTAAACCCAAAGGAGACCTTGAAATTACTTGACGCAGTTCATTCCTTTTTAATCAATCCCTTTACTAAAGAAACTAAGGCATAGTGAGATGACTTGCCTAAGGTACAGGGTACCATAAAGAGCTTAAGTGGTTGGAAGTTCCTGAATTAGCCAGAGCTGCTGTAGGTGGAGAAGAATGGTTACTATCATTAGTTGATTGTCTGCCTTTTGCTTCTGAACTCTCAGGAAAAAATAACATCTTATTCACCTTTGTATCCTCCCATGTGCCTGGAACATCTAGGGGCTCAACAAATGCTTATTGAAAGCAGTTGGATAAATGGGTTTTAAGTTGAAAATATATTTAGGAAGTGAAAAAGCAGGAAAACATATCTCCTTTCCACATTGAAGAAGTTTTCTGACGAGAGAATTAGATGTTTTCAGTAAATAACCTTATAATTAACCTTAGAACTTTTATAATAATGAAACTGTTTAATTTTTATGCCTCCAGTTATTTTTTTAAAGCTTAAAACTTGTAAGTGTGCATGTTTGCTTACTTGGTGTAATTACTGGAGGAACAGTAGGAGACAAGAGTCAGGACATCTGATAGGTCTTGCCTCTGTCACAGCGTCCAATAGAAAAGCCTAGACTTTGCAGCCAGTCAGATTTGGGGCTAAAACACAGCTCTGCCCCTAATAAGCAGAGCTTTCCACAGCAGGTTACTTAACTTTTTGGAACATTCTGTTATTTCTAAAGTGGGGATAATGCCATCTACCTTGAAGGATTATGTGAGACTGAGATAATGTATATTTATAATGTGTGTGGTGTATAAAAGGCTCTTAATAAATGGTAACTGCTATAGTTATGACTACAGACTTGTGTGACCAAGGGGGCAGCTTAATCCCTCAGAAGTTTCAGTTTTTTCAATCGGAGAATTGGTGGTCAGGATAGGGGAGGGGAATTACTGATCTCTAAGATCTTGTCCAGCTCTATGGTTTCAGGAACCAATAAAGAAATATATAGTTCTGCAATTTTAGTTTAAGGTAATTCATATATCCTTGATCCAACAAGAACTACAAAATGATTAGTTTCTAGACCTTCTTAAAATTTGTCTAAATTAACTTTTATAAGTACATTTTCATTATTTTATATGCTATATGATAGATATGAAGTTAATTTGAATATCTCAACCTCTCATCCAGCTTACTTTACATATAAAGCAATATAAGGAGTATATTGGTTAATTAGACATAGATATTCTTTCTTTAAGAGGCTTAAGAGTCATGTAGCGCACATAAGACAGATAACTAAAGGCTGTTTTACATGGGAGAACTGTTAGAGAGGCATAAAGAAAATACTTTGTGAATTCAGAGGAGGAAAAGACTTTCTAGCCAGGAAAAAAAAAATGGGTAAGACTTAATTAGGGAATTTTGAACAAGGCCTTAAAAAAATTGAGATGACTTCAACCGGCAGAGATGTAGAGACCAGTCTGTGCTAAGACTTGAAGGTAAGAATATATGAGCATATCCAGGGTTGGAGAAGAATGTGGTTAAACTGGAGGTTGAGGAGCCTGGAGGCAGTATAATGGGAGAGAATGCTGCATGGGGAGGGGAAATTAGGACTATATTGTGAAGCATCTTGAATGCCGGGCTAAGGAGACTGTTTAGTAGGCAGTAGATAAGTATCAGAAATATTTTAAATGGGGGAATGATGTGATCAAGACCATGCTTTAAGAGATTAATCTTCATTGCAGGAGCCACAGGTAGTCCATTTAAGTAGCTATTGAAATATTCTCCAGAAGAGAAGTGATGAGAACCTAAGTTAGAGGCAGATGAGTTGGGCAAGATACTGTAGAAGTAAGTGAAACAGAACTTGTTGGCAACTGGATGTAGGAATTGAGGAAGAAATCAAAGACAGAAGCTGAGTCACTTAAGTTGATGTTGGCAAGGATTGAAATAGGAAGGGACACTAGTTAATCACCTGCAAGTAGTGTGCAATCAATAAATATTTGTCTAATTAATGGAGGTGATTATTGGTTTGGGTTTGGATGTGTTAACTTGTATGTGCCTATGGAACATCCAGATGGATGAGAGCCATTAAAAATAGAGAAAGATTTGGGGCATCCTTATGGAGGGGGATGGTGAACCTGTCAGAACAGTTCAGAGTGTGGTGAGCAGAATAAAAGGCTAGGATAGAGCCTTATAAACCCCAGTATTCATAGGCTTGAGGTAGACAGGAAGAGGTAGACAGGATGCTGAGAAGAAAGAAGCAGGAGGAGGATGAGGACAAGATAGGGCAAAGAAAGATGAGGAAGGAGATTTCGGAGGAGCCTGATAGGGTAGAGGATGGGCTGAGTTGAAGACTGGGAAAAGGGCATTAGATTTGTCAGTGAGACCATAGTCAATAGCCTTCAAGGAACAGAGTCAGTTGGGCAGTGGCGGTTACTGGGGACAAGTCAGCTAGTTACCTGAAGGATGCTGACTTGGGAAGGAAACGGGGAAAGCAAATATAAATTGTGACTGGGCTATGAAAAACAGAGGCTGGGGTTAGGGAGGAGGCAATGATTTGAGGCATGCAAAGTGTCAATGAAACTTTCTTAATAACCACTGGGCACGGTGGCTCACACCTGTAATCCTAGAACTTTGGGATGCCGAGGCGGGCAGATCATGAGGTCAGGAGTTCCAGACCAGTCTGGCCAACATAGTGAAACCCCATCTGTACTAAAAATATGAAAACTTAGCCAAATGTGGTGGTGTGCGCCTGTAATCCCAGCTACTAGGGACGCTGAGGCAGGAGAATCACATGAACCCAGGAGGCTGAGGTTGCAGTGAGCCAAGATTGCACCGTTGGACTCCAGCCTGAGTGACAGTGAGAGACTCCATCTCAAAAAACAAAAAACAAACACACAAACAAAACACCATAAGGAAGGTTTGAGAACATTTGTGCGTTGTGCGTAGAGTGGTTGCAAGTGGAGAGGAAAGGAATGCAGATCGGGGGAGGACATAGGAGGGCAATTAATACACTAGGCTCTCCTCAAGTAGTAGAGATAGGATAGTGTAACCATACATGCAATTGCCCAGGGCAGTGCCAGTTCACACCAGTTTAATTACATTGTAATATCTGGATACAGGATACAGGATAAAAGTGGATAATAATGCCCACTTTTAATCTTAATAGAGAGCCTATTTTTGAATAATTGAATTGATTACCCTAATCATGATGCACATAAAGAAGTCGCTTGTGGGAAAATATGGCAAAAAATAAAGAAATAAATGATAGGCCGATTGGAAAGGAAGAAATAAACCTTTGTTTGAAGATGACATGATTGTTTATGTAGAAAACTGAAAGACTCAACAACAACATAAAAAACCTCCTGAAACTAATAAGCAATTACAGCAAGGTTGTAAGAGACAAGGCTAGTATATGAAAGTTCATCACTTTTCTATATACCAGGAATTAACAAGTGGAATTTGAAATTAAAAACAATCCCATTTACCTTAGCACCTCAGACAAAATGGAATACTTAGATATACATCTAAAAATATATGTATAAAATCTATGTGAGGAAAACTATCAAATTTTGATAAGGAAGAATTAAGTAAATGGAAATATATTCCATGTGGAAAGACTCAATATTGTCAGGACTTTGCAACTGTATTCATATATTTAATGTAATCTCAATCAAAATCCCAGCAAGTTACTTTGTAGATATTGACAAACTGACTCTAAAGTTTATATGCAGAGGCTAAAGACCTAAAATCGCACAATATTGAAGGAGAAGAATAAAGTTGAAGGACTGACACTACCTAGCTTCAAGGCTTACTATAAACCTATAGTAATCAAGACAGTAGTATTGGCAAAAAATTAAACAAATGGATCATGGAACAAAATAGAGAGCCCATAAATAGACCCAAATAAATACAGTCAAGTGATCTTTGACAAAGGGGCAAAGGTAATACAGTGGAGAAAAGATAGTCTTTTCAGCAAATGGGGCTGAAACAACTGGACATCCATATGCAAAACAAAACAAAAAAAGTTAATCTAGACACAGACTTCACCCTTGTCACAAAAATTAATTCAAAATGGACCACAGACCTGAATGTAAAACTGTAAATCTCCTAGAAGATAACATGGGAGAAAATCTGGATGACCTTGGGTTTGGTGATGACTTTTTAGATATGACATCATAGGCACAGCCATGAAAGAATTGATAAGCTGGACTTCATAAAAATTTAAAAATTTCTGCTCTGCAGAAGACATTATCAAGAGAATAAAAAGATGAGCCACAGACTGGGAGAAAATATTTGCAAAAGACATATCAAATAAAAGTCTGTTATCTAAAATATACAAAGAACTCTTAAAACTGAGCAATATGCAACCCATTTAAAAAATGGGCCAAAGACCTTAACAGACACCTCACCAGAAGATACAGAGTTGGCAAATAAGCATATGAAAAGATACTGCACATCATATGTCATCAGGAAAATGCAAATCAAAACAACAATGGTATATACCACTGTACACAATTGAAATGGCCAAAATTCAGAACTCTGACAACAGCAAATGCTGACAAGGATGTGGAGCAACAGGAGCTCTCATTTATTACTGGTGGGAATGTCAAATAGTACAGCTACTTTGGAAGACAGCTTGGTGGTTTCTTACAAAACAAACATACTCTTTCTGCACAATCCAGCAGTTGTGTTCTTTGGTATTTACCCAAAGGAGTTGAAAACTTGTGGCCACACAAAAACCTCCACACTGATGTTTATAGTAGCTTTCTTCATAATTGCCAAAACTTGGAAGCAACCAAGATGTCATTCAGGATAAACTGTGGTACATCCAGGTAATGGAATATTAGTGCTAAAAATAAATAGCTATCAAGCCATGAAAAGACATGGAGGAAGCTTAAATGCATATTCCTAAGTCAAAGAAGCCAATCTGAAAAAGCTTCATACTGTATGATTCCAAGTACACAACACTCTGGGCGAGCAAAGCCATAGAGAGAGTAAAAAGATCAGTGGTTGCCAAGGGTTAGGTTGGAGGAGGGATGAACAGGCAGAGCACAGACGATTTTTAGGGTAGTGAAACTACTCTGTGATACAACGGTGTATACATGGTATTATACATTTGTCCAAATCCGTAGAATGTAGAAGAATACAAAATGCAGATGTGGCGTGGAGGAAGAAAGAAGTTAGATGAAAGCAAAAGGAAATTTTGAGTTCTGAGGAGGAAAGTTGATGGCTGGGAGGTGGCTGCATTTGAAATGGGTTGATTCTTTTTTATTGATTTGCCAAAAGTAAGTGGGGAGTGAAGCGTAAAGTTGAAGTGGAGGAGTTGAAAAGGTTTGGAAAACTTTGGGTCTGCGCAGTGGGGAGCCAAAGGTGATGAGGGCTTGACAAGTTGCTGGAAGGCCTTAGCCTGGTGATAGGATGAATCACTCCTGTATTTCATGATTTTCTCCAGCAATGCTCAGAAAATTGGAAGTAGAGATGCTGTGAGTATCACTGAAACTGCCAACTCCATATGGGCCCTTGGTTGAGTAGGAAGGCAAGTGACACTAGAGTGTCGATGGGTTGGGAGAATAGCAAGGGATATGAGTGTGTAATGGCTGATTCAGCAAGAGTGAAGGAAAGGGAAAAATTGGAATGTGGAGGGAGGATCTGAAGGTAGTGGTGAAGGGCATGAGGAACATTCAGGGTTATTGTGGAGGGATCAGTTCTGAGTAATGACAAAAATTCAAAGTGTGGCTGAGCTTGAGGATGTTAAGTGACACAGGCCAATGGAGGTAGAAGATCATTAGTCTTCAGGAACTATGAGGCCAAAGTATCAACATGATTTTATATTAGTGTCAGTGTCTGTCTTTAAAACTATGGAGTATACCTCCTAAAGCCTTTCTGATCATTTAGTCCATAGAGATGGAAAGTACCTTAAAGATAAGGAAGTTGTTCCTTTATTTTAAAGATAAAGAAGCTTTAAAATTCTTTAAACATTCTTAGATATATGTGATTTGCTCAGGATTACAGACATGTGTGGCAGAGCTAGCTCTCAAAAAAACTGGGATCTCTGAATCTCAGTTAATATTGCCCTATAGGGCCAGGCACGGTGGCTCACGCCTGTAATCCCAGCACTTTGGGAGGTGGAGGCAGGCAGATTACTTGAGGTCAGGAGTTTGAAACCAGCCTGGCAAACATGATGAAACCCTATTAAAAATACAGAAATTAGCTGGGCATGGTGGCATGTGCCTGTAATCTCTGCTACTCCGGAGGGTGAAGCAGAAGAATCATTTAAACCTGGGAGGTGGAGATTGTAGTAAACCGGGATTGTGCCACTGCACTCCAGCCTGGGCCACAGAATGAAACTCCACTTCAGAAAGAAAAAAAAAAACCCTCTAGGGCAGAAGAAGTAATTAAAGTATCCACTGAACAAAATCTTAGAACACTTCCTCACCATACTGAGAAGTAGACACATGACTGTCATACACCAACCAAATTACTCCACGTCTATGGGGAATAGTATGGTTTCGGATGAGAAGCCAGGAATGGATGGGTCATATTTCTCCTTTATACACTTCCTCAATGGCAAAAAGGTGTTGGTTACCCTTGAACATAGGTTATTGAATGCTCATAACTTTTATGTTTGCACCCAAGTTAAACTAACCTTTGTGGCAGCAGACACATTGTTATGTCAACTAGAAGTGAATTAAATGACTGAAAAAGGTTTGCGCATAGGTCCTTAGTTTATTGTTTTCACAGTCATATTTAGTGGATTTCTCCTTCCTCACTGGGAACGTCAGGAAACTCACAAATGCCATGACAGGGACTACCAGCTTTGAGATCCTATTTTTGAACTCAGAACTTTGAAAAGTAGAAAGTTCTTTCTCCTTATAAAATGTTAAAGGAACCCTTAATTAGATGTATGGAAGTTGAAATTAATCCTGATTCTGTCACTATTTGTGATCTTGCTAATCAATAATAAGTGCGTAAGTTTCCTCATCTGTAGTGTAGGAAAAAATTATATCTGGTCTATCTCCGAGGTATTCAATGCGAAAACTCTTTGCAAGTAAATAGTGTTATGCAAATGTAAGTTATCACTATTACCATATGGGATGCAACACGCACTGTGATGTTTAAAAGCTAAATAATAATAATAATAATTATTGTTATTATTATTATTATTGAGATGGAGTCTCACTCTGTCGCCCAGGCTGGAGTGCAGTGGCGCCATCTCTGCTCACTTCAAGCTCTGCCTTCCGGTTCACGCCATTCTCCTGCCTCAGCCTCCCGAGTAACTGGGACTATAGGCGCCCACCACCACACCCAGCTAATTTTTTGTATTTTTTGTAGAGACGGGGTTTCACCCTGTTAGTCAGGATGGTCTCAATCTCCTGACCTCGTGATTTGCCTGCCTCGGCCTCCCAAAGTGCTGATATTACAGGCGTGAGCCACCATGCCCGGCCAAGAGCTTAAGTTTTAAAGTGTTTTGAATAAAACAACAAAGATTACTATTGAAATTTGGTGGGGGACTGGTTTAGGCCTTTAAAGTAAATTATGACAGCTTTTCTCTTGTTATCCCTGTCATAGTGTATAATAATTCTGGCCAAGTGAGATTAAGGCAGTGTGTTTCATGACAAATGAAATTTCTGCCTTCGTAATTTATTTCCTTTAACCTTAAAAAAAGTTTTTGTGCCGGGCGCGGTGGCTCAAGCCTGTAATCCC
>NW_016812402.1:329738-334123 GCF_001698545.2 Rhinopithecus bieti | reverse complement strand
AAAAAAAAAAAAAAAAAAAAAAAAAGTTTTTGTATTGTAAAATATAACACATATACAGAAAATTTTGAAATGTAAATACACAGTTTAATAAATTTTAAAAGTGAACATCCATGTAACTACCACCCAGCTCAAGAAATAGACCAATTTAATTTGTTTTCCTCATGGGCATCTTTTATTCTTCTGCTAGATGGTTGGCTTTTTTTTTTTTTCCACAGAAGTCATGAGTCGTAGCAGGAAACAATTATAAGTTTTGGCAAGTCCAAAATATGCACTTCTTTCAAGTGGAACAAGATCAAAAGTGTAATATTAATGTTTTATTCTGTAGTTAATCTTGTAACATTTCTTATTTCTAAAACTGTGAATTTAGTATTTAGGACAAGTGCTAGGTTTTCAGCCTTAAAGATTACATTCTTCCGACTAAGACTAAATCTTCAGATTTGTGTCCTTTGGATGGAAGTAAAAGAAATTGTAATACTCATATGTGAGAAAAAGTGCTAGGTTTTCAGCCTTAAAGATTACATTCTTCAGACTAAGCATCTTCAGATTTGTGTCCTTTGGATGGAAGTAAAAGAAATTGTAATACTCATATGTGAGAAAAGTCCTTATGCTTGATTATTTGTTAAAAGTTCTGATCTTCCTTCCTTTGCCTGTCTTTAGAAGTAAAACAGCTAAGACTCCAGTGTTGATGATGATTTTGGGCAGCAAAGGTCTTGGAAAATACTTGATAGTTATCAAGGTAAATACCTTTCAACTTAGGCCACTGTAGGTTAGATATGAAGTGGCATGAAGGATTCAGTGAAAAAGCTTCACTGCATTAAAAAAAAAATCTATATTTTTAGACTGGGCATGGTGGCTCATGCCTGTAATCCCATCACTTTGGGAAGCTGAGGTGGATGGATCACTTGAGGCCAGGAGGCGGAGACCAGCCTGGCCAACATGGTGAAACCCCGTCTTTATTAAAAATACATAAATTAGACAGGTGTGGTGGTGCATGCCTGTATCTCAGCTACTGGGGAGGCTGAGGCATGAGAATCACTTGAACCCAGGAGGTAGACATTGTAGTGAGCTGAGATCACGCCACTGTACTGCAGCATAGGCAACAGAATGAGACTGTGTCTCAAAAAAACAAAATGTGTTTTTATTTGTTTGATTATAATCTACTGTAATAAATCCTATCATGCTTTAAGACTAAGTTAATGAATTAATAGATTAAAAATAGATTACAAGTCTTGTGGCATCTAGAAGGATTCTCTTGAATATTTTTAATGATTAAAAAATAAAGAGTAATAAACATTAAAATAATAGGGAAAGTATCTAATCAGGCATGTCTGTAAAATACAGAAAAATTATGGCTGTTAAAAGAAATTGATAAGGATTCATCTTTGGTGGCAGTCTCTGTGGTTTTGAGATTTAGTTAATGAGACTTCAGATTAGAACTTGGTGGTTGGAACCCATGTGTTTACTGTCAGTCTCTCCTGCAACACCATTACAGTCATGGTAAATATGAGAAGAGGCAACAGTAGAGAAGAGGCATCAGCAAATTTTTGGAAGATTAAAAGCAAATAGACCTGTGACAACTGCCTTAGTATAACGGAGGAAGTTGATACCTAAGTGCCTTTAACTGATGTTGAGAGGAGATGCTGAGAAGAAACAGCCACTATATCCCCTATAATTCCAGAAAGTTTCCAATTCAAGTTTCTGGAATTAGAGGCTTTGGAGTGGGACGTAAGCCTGAAAATGAGGGATAGGTGGAAAATCTGTAAGGGAACTAGACCCTCACTTCACTTCTCCTATGTCATACAGCAAGATTAAGTCTTTGACAGAGACTGAGCATGTTTTCTCGGAAGAAATTAAAGTAAAATAGAGGTTCTGGATTTAGGGATGCCAGACAAAAAAGAGGAGAAAGGTAAAATGATCAACTGAAAAAGGAATTTAATGAAATTCGGCTCACTAAACAGTGAAACTCCATACTCTTCCCCAAGCCCAATCCTAGGATAGGTAATTCAGTCAGGACTGGAGGACTCTTCTCTGGGTAAAATAAGCAGCCTTAGAAGGACTTGCAGAAACTGACATTTGAGGTCCAACAGTGAAAAAAATGGCTTAACACCCATTCTTTCTACGGTGAGCTCATCATCCAACAACCCTATAACCCTCCTCCCTCTTCCGCCTACCCCTGTGAACATGGAACTTGCAGTCAGTTTTTTGATGCTTTGTTCTTAAATGTAAATGAATATGAGACATTTGAAGAAGGCCTTCAGTAAAAAAGGCAAAACCCAAAACAAATGAACAACAACAAAAAAATCACAGAGAAAGCAGAAATGCAAGGAAAAGGAAATGAAAATAATCAAGGCCGTAACACCTATAATTAATATGTTAAGAGAGAATGTATTATTTCTATAAAATAAAATGGGGCTGTGAAAAGTAATCAGAGAATAATGAATCTTAGATTTTAAAATTAAATGGCAAAACTTTCATTGGGTGGACCAGAATATGAAATAGAAATTAAAAGCAAAAGATGAAAATAGGAAAGGAAAACAGAATTAGAGGACTGGTTCAGCAGGTATAATATCATACTAATAAGAGTTCCAGAAAGAGATTACAGGGAAAAGTAAGGGAGAAAAAAATTACCAGAAAAGTAATACAAAAATTTCCCAGAACAGGAAGACATGCATTTGTAGATTAGCCAGTAGAATAAAAGAAAAAAAGACCACAAAAGATATGCAGGTTACAAAACAAATCATTGTAAAATTTGAAAATACTAAGGCAAATGAGAATATCTTAAATTCCTGAAGACAAACAGGTCATAGCTGGGTGTGGTGGATCATGCCTATAATCCTAGCACTTTGGAAGGCTGAGGTGAATGGATCTCTTGAGTCTAGGAGTTAAAGACCAGTGTGGACAACATGGCAAAGCCCCATCTCTACAAAAAATACAAAAAAATTAGCTGGGTATGGTGTGCATGCCTGTAGTCTCAGCTGCTTGGAGCTGAGGTAGAAGGATTGCCTAAGCCCAGGAGGCAAAGGTTACAGTGAGCCGAGGTCATACCACACCACTGCACCCCAACCTGGGTGACAGGGGGAGACCATGTCTCAAAAAAAAAAAGAAAAGAAAAAGAAGAAGAGGTCACATGCAAAAAGATTGAGAGGTCGAATGGCACTAGATTTCTTAATGGCAACACTGGAATCTAAGGACTATGAATGAATTCCTTCAGAATTCTGAGGGACATGATTTTCAGTCTAGAATTTCAAAGACAAGCTATTAAGTGGGAGATAGAATAGAGACATGTTGAGGGCATGAAAGATCTCAAAAATTTATTCTCTATGCATCATTTCACAGTAAGCTAATGGATGGTATGTTTTATCAAAATGTGGGTATAAACCAAGAAACAGTAATATATGGAATTCCGGAAACAGGTAGTCAAACACAGGAGAAAAACAAAAGAAAATTCTGGGATGATGGTGAAGAGAAACCTCAGATGATATTAGTGCAGCAGGCCTATCGAGAAGCCAGTCCAGATCAGAATAGGAGGAAGGATTACTCAACAAAAACAAATACAAAACTGATAAATGATCTGATACATTTGGCCAAGTGTAAAATATTCTTCAGAAGGGGGTTCTAATTCCCCAGGAACTAGCATTTGGGTTGAATTATTGATTTTTAAAAGCTGGTAAATGGAAAGGCTTGGTTGACAGCTATTTTCCGGCTAGTTTAGAAGTATTTTAATAACAATTGGTGTAGCTGTACCAAAAGACACAGACAAAATGTTGACCCTGGCCACACCTGACTGCAAGGTAGGCTGGGAAAAAAACATTGGCATAACTATACAGTATCATGAGATGGAAAAAAACTAAGTTAGTGTACAATGGGGCAGCCATAATTATATCGATAAATGTCTAAAATTAATAAATCAAGACAGCAGTTTAAACATTTAGGAATATGCAATTAAATATCAGAAGAAATAGCTAAAATTTTAAGTAGTTTGCCTTTGGGAGTGACTGGAGAGGTGAGGCAGGGTATTGCTGTTTCTCTTCCTTTTTTTTTTTTTTTTTTGAGACAGGGTCTTGCTGTGTTGCCCAGGCTGGATTGCAGTGATGTGATTACAGCTCACAGCAGCCTTAACTTCCCAGGCTCAAGCAATACCCCCACCTCAGCCTCCTGAGTAGCTGGAACCACAGATGCAATCCACCACACCTGGCTAGTTTTTTTAATTTTTGTAGAGACAGGGTTTCACCACATTGTCCAGGCTGGTCTCAAACCTCTGGGCCAGGCAGTCCTCCCACCTCGACCTCCCAAAGTACTGGGATTACAGGTGTGAGCCCCTGTACCTGGCCCGCTGTTTCTCATTTTAAACCTAGTAGTACACTTTGAGTTTAAAATAATTTTCA
>NW_016812402.1:285989-329595 GCF_001698545.2 Rhinopithecus bieti | reverse complement strand
AAAAAAAAAAAAAAAAAAAAAAAAGGAATGGTAATAAGTAGTTTGGAAAATGACTTACTTGTGTCCAGAGCCATTCCTTTCAATGGCAAAAACTGCAATTACTTTTGCACCAACTAATACGTGAAGCATCATTATTTGGAAGTTAGATTCATACCCCACAACTGTGATTTCAGCACTCACTCTGTCTCAGCATCTTTGAGGGGAGCTTTTAGAAAATTCAAATGACTCTCCTATCTCAAGATTCTGACTTACTTGGCTTTGGGTAAGCCCTAGGGAATTAGTAGTTTTTAAACGCTTGCTAGCTGCTTCTGATAAAGAGCTAGGGCTAATTCATCTAGCCCAGGTAGATTAAGCATCTTTGCTTGCTTCCTAAACATCTTTTGTATTCTTCCCATCCTGTCCTCTCTCACTACTTCAGTTTCAAGTCAGGTCCTCTCGGTCCTCAGATCTGAACTAGTGTGGTCTCTTTTAAGTCAGAGGAATAGGAGGAAAGCAAGGGAGAGACATGGGAGAGGTGAGTTAGATTACCCATGAATAATGAGAGTGGCTGTCAGAGAGCCAATATTTGTTTCTTTTTTTAAATACAAATTTAGTCTTTTAAAATTTTATTTTAACTTTAGGGGTACAAGTGCAGGTTTGTTGCATCAGGAAACTTGTGTCATGGGGTTTGTTGTACAGATTATTTCACCATCCAGGAATTAAGCCTAGTAGGCATTAGTTGTTTTTCTTGATCCTCTCTCTCCTTCTACCCTCCACCCTCCAAAAGGCCCCAGTGTGTGTTGTTTCCCTCGGTGTGTCCATATATTCTCATCATTTAGCTCCCACTTATAAGTGACAACATGTGGCATTTGGTATTCTGTTCCCATGTTAGTTTGCTAAGGATAAGGGCCTCCAGCTCCAACCATGTCCCTGCAAAGTACATGATCTTGTTCTTTTTTATGACTGCATAGTATTCCATGGTGTGTATGTGCCACATTTTGTTTATCCAATCTATCATTGATAGGCATTTAGTTTGATTCCATGTCTTTGTTATTGTGAATAGTGCTGTGATAACATGTGCATGCCTGTGTCTTTTTTGTAGAACTATTTATATTCCTTTGGGTATATATCCAGTAATAGGATTGCTGGGTTGAATGGTATTTCTATCTTTAGGTCTTTGAGGAATCGCCACACTGTTTTCCATGGTGGCTGAAATAATTCACACCCCTACTAACGTTTCTTTTTCTACACAACCTCACTAGTACCTATTATTTTTTTACTTTTTAATAGCCATTCTGACTGGTGTGAGATGGTATCACATTGTGGTTTTGATTTGCATTTCTCTAATGATCAGTGATGTTGAGCTTTTTTTCATTACATTATTGGCAGCATGTATGTCTTGTTTTGAAATTTGTTCATGTGCTTTGCCCACTTTTTAATGGAGCGGTTTGTTTCCTGTAAATTTGTTTAAGTTCCTTATAGATGCTGGATATTAGACCTTTGTCAGATGCATAGTTTGCAAAATTTTTCTCCCATTCTGTAGGTTGTCTGTTTATTCTGCTGGTAGTTTCTTTTGCTGTACAGATGCTCTTTAATTAGATCCCACTTGTCAACTTTTGCTTTTGTTGCAGTTACTTTTGGTGTCTTCATTATGAAATCTTTGCCCATTTCTATGCCCTGAATGATAGGTTGTCTTCCAGGGTTTTTACAGTTTTTTGTTTTACATTTAAGTCTTCAATCCATCTTGAGTTAATTTTTGTATATGGTGTAAGGAAGGGGTCCAGTTTCAATCTTCTGCATATGGTTAGCCAGTTATCACAGCACCATTTATTGAATAGAGAATCCTTTCCCTATTGCTTATTTTTGTCAGGTTTGTCAAAGATTGGATAGTTGTAGGTGTGTGGTCTTATTTCTGCGTTCTCTGTTGTGTTCCATTGGTCTATGTGTCTGTTCTTATACCAGTACCAGGCTGTTTTGGTTACCATAGCCCTGTAGTATAGTTTGAAGTTGGGTAGCATGATGCCTCCTGCTTTGTTCTTTTTGCTTAGGATTGCCTTGGCTATTCAGGCTCTTCTTTGGTTCCATATGAATTTTAAAATAGTTTCTTCTGGTTCTGTGAAGAATGTCAATGGTAGTTTAATGGGAATAGCATTGAATCTATAAATTGCTTTGGGCAGTATGGCCATTTTCACAATATTGATTCTTCCTATCTATGACCATGAAATGTTTTTCAGTTTGTATCATCTCTGATTTTTTTGAGCAGTGATTTGTCGTTCTCCTTGTAGATATCATTTACCTCCCTAGTTAGCTGTATTTTTAGCTATTTTATTATTTTTGTGGCAGTTGTGCATGGGAGTTCATTTGTGATTTGGCTCTTGGCCTGACCTTTGTTGGTATATAGGAATTTGATTTTAGGCTAGTGATTTTTGCTTATTGATTTTGTATTCTGAGATTTGCTGAAGTTATTTGTCAGTTCGAGAAGCTTTGGGGCCGAAACATTGGGGTTTTCTAGATATAGGTGCCTATCATCTAAAAACAAGGACAGTTTGACTTCCTCTTTTCTTATTTGAAGGCCCTTTATTTCTTTCTCTTCCCTAGTTGCCCTGGCCAGATTTTTTTGATTTTGATTTTTTTATTTTTTATTTTTTTTTTTGAGACAGAGTCTCACTCTGTCGCCCAGACTGGAGTGCAGTGGCACAATCTTGGCTCACTGCAAGCTCTACCTCCCAGGTTCATGCCATTCTCCTGCCTCAGCCTCCCAAGTAGCTGGGACTACAGGCACCCACCACCACGCCTGGCCAATTTTTTGTATTTTTAGTAGAGATGGGGTTTCTCCATGTTAGCCAGGATGGTCTTGATCTCCTGACCTCATGATCCGCCCACCTTGGCCTCCCAAAGTGCTGGGATTACAGGCGTGAGCCACCACGCCAGAACTTTGAATACTATGTTGAATAGGAGTAGCAAGACGGCATCCTTGTCTTGTGCTGGTTTTCAAGGGGAATGCTTTCATCTTTTGCTCATTCAGTATGATGTTGGCTGTGGGTTTGTCATATATGGCTTTTATTATTTTGAGGTATATTCCTTCAATACCTAGTTTACTGAGAGTTTTAAACATGAATGGATGTTGAATTTTATTGAAAGCCTTTTCTGCATCTATTGAGATAATCACGGTTTTTGTCTTTAGTTTGTGTTTAGTTCTGTTTATGTGGTGAATCACACTTACTGATTTGTGTATGTTGAACCAACCTTGCATCCCAGGGATGAAGCCCACTTGATGGTGATAGATAAGCTTTTTGATGTGCTGCTGGATTTGGTTTGCCAATATTTTGTTGAGGATTTTTGTGTCAATGTTCATGAAGGATATTGGCCTGAATTCCTTTTCTGTTGTTTTTCTGCTGGGTTTTGGTAGCAGAATGATGCTGGTCTCATAGAATGAATTAGGGAGAAGTCCCTCCTTTTCAGTTTTTTGGAATATTTCCAGTAGGAATGGTAGCAGCTATTCTTTGTACAATTTCAGAACTCATTATTGGTCTGTTCAGGGATTCAGTTTCTTCCTAGTTCAGTCTTTGGAGGGTGTATGTGTCTAGGAATTTATCAGTTTCTTCAAGATTTTCTGCTTTATAAGCATAGAGGTGTTTATAATATTCTCTGATGGTTGTTTATATTTCTGTGAGGTCAGTGGTAATGTCCTCCTTATCATTTCTGATTGTGTTTGTTTGACCTTTTCAATTTTTTGGAATAGTTCTTGTAGGGATGGTCACAGCTCTTCTTTATACAATTTCAGAACTCGTTATTGGTTTGCTCAGGGATTCAGTTTCTTCCTAGTTCAGTATTCAGAGGATGTATGTGTCCAGGAATTTGTCCATTTCTTCCAGATTTTCTAGTTTGTAAGGATAGATGTGTTTGTAATATTCTCTGATGGTTGTTTGTATTTCTGTGAGGTCAGTGGTAATGCTCCCCTTATATCTGATTGTGTTTGTTTGCATCTTCTCTTTTCTTATTAGTTTAGCTAGTTGTCTATATATTTTGTTATTTTTTTCAAAAGCAAGCTCCTGGATTCATTGATCTTTTCAATGGTTTTTCATGTCACAGTCTCCTTCAGTTCAGCTCTGATTTTTGTTATTTCTTGTCTTCTGCTAGCTTTGGAATTTGTTTGCTCTTGGTTCTTCAGTTCTTTTAGTTGTGATGTTAAGTTGTTAACTTGAGATCTTTCTACCTTTTTGATATGGGCATTTAGTGCTATAAATTTCCCTCTTAACAGTGCCTTAGCAGTGTCCTGGAGACTCTGTTACATTGTATCTTTGCTTTCATTAGTTTCAAAGAACTTTATTTCTGCCTTAATTTCATTATTTGAGACTCTGGTACGTTGTATCTTTGCTGTCATTAGTTTCAAATAACTTCTTGATTTCTGCCTTAATTTCATTATTTACTCCAAAGTCATTCAGGAACAGGTTCTTCAATTTCCATACAATTGTATGGTTTTGAGTGAATTTCTTAGTCTTGAGTTCTAATTTGATTGTGCTGTGTGGTCCAAGAGACTGTTTGTTACTATTTCAGGTTCTTTTGCTTTTGCTGAAGAGTGTTTTACTTCCAATTATGTGATCAATTTTAAGAGTACATGCTTTGTGGAAATGAGAAGAGTGTATATTCTGTGATCCAGTGTTGTGTATATATTTGATCCAGTGCTGAGTTCAGGTCCTGAATATCTTTGTTAATTTTCTGTCTCAATGATCTGTCTAACATTGTCGGTGGGGTGTTAAAATCTCCCACTATTATTGTGTGGGAGTCTTAAGTTTCTTTGAGGGTCTCTAAGAACTTGCTTTATGAATCTGGATGCTCCTGTGTTGGGTACATACATATTTAGGATAGTTAGATCTTGTTGAATCAAACCCTTTACCATTGTGTAATACCCTTTGTCTTTTGTAATCTTTGTTGGTTTCAAGTCTGTTTTGGCAGAAGCTAGGATAGCAACCTTCCCTTTTTTTTTTTTTTTTTTTTTTTTTCTGCGTTCCACTTGCTTGGTAGATTTTCCTCCATCCTTTTATTTTGAGTCTATATGTGTCTTTGTGTGTGAAGTAGGTCTCTTGAATACAGCACATCAATGGATTTTGACTCTTTTTCCAGCTTGCCATTCTGTGTCTTTTAATTGGGTCACTCAGCCCATTTACATTTAAGGTTAGTATTGATATGTGTGGATCTGATCCTGTCATCATGATGTTAGCTGATTATTTTGCAGACATGTTTATGTGGTTGCTTTATTGTGTCACTGGTCTGTGTACTTCAGTGTATTTTTGTAGTGGCTGGTAATAGGCTTTCTTTTCCATATTTAGTGTGTCCATCAGGAGTCTTGTAAGGCAGGTCTGGTGGTAATGAATTCCCTTAGCATTCGCTTGTCTGAAAGAATCTATTTCTCCTTTACTTGAAGCTTAGTTTGACTGGATGTGAAATTCTGGGTTGGAATTTCTTTTCTTTAAGAATGTTGAATATTGGCCCCCAATCTCTTCTGGCTTGTGGGATTTCTGCTGATAGGTCCATTATTAGTCTGATTGTCTTCCCTTTGAAAGTGACCTGGCCTTTCTTTCTTGCTGCCTTTAACATGTTTTCTTTCATTTTGACCTTGGAGAATCTGATGATTATGTGTCTTGGGGATGTTCTTCTCATGGAGTATCTTACTGGGATTCTCTGCATTTCCTGAATTTGAAGGTTGGCCTGTCTAGCTAGGTTGGAGACATTCTCATGGATGATATCTAAACCATGTTTTCCAAATTGGTTCCATTCTCCCCATCTCTTTCAAGTACACCAGTCAGTGGTAGATTCAGTCTCTTTACATAATTCATATTTCTTGGAGGTTTTGTTCATTCCTTTTCATTCTTTTTTTCTCTATTCTTCTCCATCTGTCTTATTTCAGAAACACAGTCTTTAAGCTCTGAGATTCCTCTACCTGGTCTATTCTGGTATTAATACTTGTGAATCCATTATGAAATTCTTATAGTGTGTTTTTCATCTCTGTCAGGTTGTTTACAGTACTCTCCTGACTGTTTTGTCTGTCAGCTCCTGCAATATTTTAGCATGATTTTTAGCTTCTTTGCTTGGGTTTTAATGTACTCCTTTAGCTCAGACAGTTTGCTTTTATCTGTATTCTGAATTCTACTTCTGTCATTTCAGCCATGTTGTCCTCAGCCCAGTTCTGAACCCTTGCTGGAGAGGTGATACAGTCATTTGGAGGAAAGAAGGCACTCTGGCTTTTTGAGTTTTCAGTGTTCTTGTGTTAATTCTTTCTCGTCTTTGTGGGCTTATCTACTTTCAGTTTTTGAGGTTGCTGACCTTTGTTTTGTTTTTTTCTTTTTTAAATCTGGCTACTTTTCTGTAGTGCTGCTGTGGTTTGCTAGGGGTCTGCTCCAGTCCCTAGTGGCCTTGGACTTTTCAGTACCTGGAGGTATCACCAGTGAAGGCTGCAAAGCAACAAAGATGGCAGTGTACCCCTTCCTGTGGGAGCCCCATCCCAGGGAGGTATGGACCTGTTGCCAGCCTGAACGCAGAGGTAGGAGGTACCTGGAAACCCCAGTTGTGAGGTCTCACCCAGTCAGGAGGAACAAGATAGGAGACCCGCTTACAGAAGCAGTTTGGCCACATTTTTTAGAACGGCTGTACTGTTCTGGGGTACCGCCTCTGCCCCCAGTTGGCTTGGGCTCTCCAAGCATGAGGCTGGAACAGCTAAGTCACCCAGACAGCAAAGATGGCGGCCCACCCGTCCTTTTGGGTGCTCTTTCCCGGAGGTTTTCAAATTTCTGTCAGCCAGAAAACATCAGTGGGGGGTGGCTGGAGGCCTGGGTTGGGAGCTCCCACCCAGTGAGGAGGAATAGATCGGAGATTTGCTTAAAGAAGCAGTGTGGCCATGTTTTGGTAGAGCAGCTGTGCTGTGCTGGGGGATCCCTTCTGCCCCCGTGGGTTTGGACTCCCCAAAGCCCGAGGCTAGAACAGCAAAAATGGCAGCCACCCCTTTTCCCAGGAACTGTGTCACAGCTCTATGCAACACTGTTGTCTGTGCCTGGCTGGAATTCCAAGCCAGTGTGTCATCCTGTGAGGTGCTGTGGAAGTGGGGCCCGCTGACCATCACTGCTGAGCACCCTGGATTCAGCCTCTTTCCTAGGGGTATGTATGGAGGTCTAACCTGCCTCTTTGCCTAAGTTGTAGTTACTTTTGCCAGGAAACCCGGAGCTGGATTATGTAAAGCTGCCGGGTTTCTGTGTGTGCCTGAGTGGCTGCTCTGCCAAGACTCCAGATAGTTCTGGACACACAGATAGTTCTGTGTGTCGGACTGAAGGCCCTAGTGGAGTGGTTTCATGAGGGGTTCTCCTGACCTGAGGGTTGCAAAGATTGGTGGGGCAAGCGTGGTTTCCTTGGGTCACACATTCACTCACTGCTTCCCTGGGCAGGGCAGATTCCCTTGACTCTGTGTGGCTCCCAGGTGGGCCATCATTTTGCCTTGCTTTTCTCTGTTGTCTGTGGGTCAGGTTGTTTCCTTGATTAGTCCCAGTGCAGGCACCTGGATGTTTCAGTTGACCGTACTGTATTTACTCGCCCCTTTCATTCCTGTCTTTGAGAGCCACACACCCTAGCTGCTTCTAGTCAGCCCTCTTGGTCACTCCCTGCTTCAATATTTATTTCTTTATGTTTGGCAGACAGTAGTTAAATTGATGACCTTACCTTGAATTGCCTGTGGAGTAATTTTAGAGCTCAAGTTCAAGCAAATTTTAACTTAAAACCATTTTGTTATTTCTTTACTTTTAACGTTACCTCTTGGGCTAAATCAGCTGTACACTCAGGTTGCCCTCAAGTTATTTGATCGCACCTGGATTTTGCTCCGACTCTCACAGCCGTGGTCCACCAGGCGTTCATTTACCAGTAGCGGCATTGCCAGGTTGCAACTGGGATCACCAGCAGTTTTCATAGCTCACTAGTTGTCTATGGCGAGAATTCTTAGAAAGGTGATTAGCAAGCAAGAGATGAAGGAATATGAAAACTGCATGATTTCACAAGGTTAGAAGTCTTGTTGCATTGAACTTTCAGTGACAGAAATTTTGTATACCTAAAAGAAATGTTTATTGTGTAGATGAAATAAATATTTTAGACCTCAGGGAAAACTTATTTTATATATATATATATTTATATGTATAAATATATATATAACAAATTAAAACATTTAAAATGTCAAGTTACAAAGTTTCTTTTGTACCTTTTACCAGTTCCATTCCCTGCCTCCCTAGATTCAACTAGGGATATACTAGTAACTGTTTCACATCAAGCCAATGCCCTGCTCCATATATTGATAGGACTTGCCTCTAACATTCTTTCCATGTATAGGGAGCTGTCCCAGATGGTTTCTGGGGGACTGCTTTACATTTACATTTATACTGCTGGATCAAAGTGTGATCTTCAAGGTGAGGGTTTACTTCATCTAATGAGTATTATTTAGAACTTGCCCACTCAATGCAAGACCAGTTAGAATCGCTAGGCCAGTGATTCTCATACTTGAATGTGCACAGAATTACTGGGAATGGCATTACATTGCAGATTCTGGTTCAGTTAGTCTCAGGTGGGGTCTGAGATGCTGCATTTCTAAGTTTCCCAGGAGAGGCAGCTGGTCTGCAGACCACATTAGAGAAGCTCCTGGCTAGTGGTTCTCAACCCTGGTTTCATATTAGAATTATCTGGGGACTTTTAAAAAATACTGGTATCTGTAGTGATTCTGATTTAACTGGTCTAGGATGGGGCCAAGGCATGATATATACATATATAAGATAGATATATAACATTTGACACTAATGTGCAAATCGGTTTGGGAACCACTGTTACAAGTTCTGCACACTTTTGCTGTGATAGATAAAGATCTTCATGTGCAGATTTTGTAGTGATCTGACAGGCACCTTACTGCGCTTTTATGATGTGAATGCACCTGCTTTGTGGATACAGTCCATAGAGGAGGGATTCCTCTTCACTACTAGATTCCCAGAGGTGAAGTAGAGGTTGCTATCAGAGAAGCACACCTAAGAAGAAAAAAATCGTCTTTTCATTAAAAAACCCCACAGCTATCACTTGATATGGGAAGGAGGTTTGAAGTGATAAATGAATGCAAAGTTGGTATCTCTTGATTCACGGGGTCCTTCTGTTTTCTACATCCTTTCAGTAAGAGATCCTGGGGAAAGTATGTTATATACACAACTTCAATGCTTCATGTTTTCTTCAGAGAAGTCTATATATTTACTTCTTACTATCTGTATGTATATGTTTACCTATAAACATATGTACCTGAAAAAGTTCTGTGTAGCCAGAATTCTAGTATTTATTTTTCCTTTGCCAATTATTTAGAAAAAATATTAGAGTATTTTATATACAGTTACTTGTCCTAAAAACTGAGTGACTTAACATCTTGATGAAAGAACTGTTATTCCTAAGATCTTTCAATGCTAAGGGCAGATGAATGATTCTATTGGCTATAAATCGTAGGCCTTTAGGTCAGTTCAAATGTTAATTGTTTTATTATTATTACAAGAAAGACCCTAGAAGCAGAAAATACAATTTTATTTATATTAAAATTATGCTAATTGCAATTTCTTAGAAACAAACTTTAAAACCAGTGGATTAAAATTAAATATAATTTTCCTGCTAAGAAATTGGAATCTTCTCCCTTATGTACCCACTATTTCATAAAGTAGACTTCGATTTTATTTCCTTAACGTTATCTTGTCTACTTCATGGCCACTGCCTTCATTTGGATTCTCATTCACGTTCATTTCCTCACTGACCCTCACTACCTCCCTTCTTGCCCCTTAGGAATCTTCTGCCAGAGTCCTCTCTTGTGGAGGTAGTAGGTCTTTGGCTCCTCCTTGTCTGAGAAAAAAAGTCCAAATCTACAGAGTGTCATTTGGATCCTGCTGACCTACCCAAGCTTTTTTCCACCCTTATCACTTGTCATTTCCCTAGAGAGCAGTTTATTCATTTCTTGGCTGAGATGAAGGATCAGGAAAGAAATATTGGAGGCTTGAAGAGAAAGGTAAAGAGGCATACAGAGTGGTTTGGGAGAAAGGGAGAGTAGATTGCACTAGGGAAATGAAATTTGATTGCTAGGCAGCATTTAAGGTCTACTGAGATAGGTGATTATGAATTTAAAATGAGGTTAGCTAGCATGTGGCTACAGGAATACAGGTGTGGAGAAGGTAGAGTCTTGCATTCTGCCAGGGCCTGACTAAGACATTCCACTTCTCATCTCTGCTTCTGCATAATGGCTATGGCCTCCATCTGAAACACATTCCTTCTCTTCTTTGCCTGGCAAAATCTTCTTTTATGACCCTGATTGATCATTTTCTCCTTTTTCTAGACATCCTCTCTTGACCCTCATGATTCTTGGTCATCTCCCTCTGTTTTATCCCCATTTTTCCATGCCGTGAAAGGTATCTGTTCTTACCTATCTCCGCTAGACAGTGCACTCAGCGAAGGCAGGGAGGTGATGTTTTGAAATCCCAGTTTATAACCTGGTGCCTGGCACACAGTAGACACACATAATAATATATGCTAGATAAATGAATATAAGATTTCTCTGTAAAGTACTGAAAATCTACACCTGCTGTTTGAGGTTCAAGATGAATTCTACTTAGTAAAATATGACATAAAAAACTGTATTGCTTTAATTTCTATTCTGAGATACACTTACCAAATATCCAAGTTAATAAGATCTTTCCATATATACATACATATGTACATGAAAATGGAAGAAAGTTAAAAAGACCAAAAAATATACATAAATATTAAATAGCTAGGATAACACACTTCATAGAGCCCTAAACAGTGCATGGAGTTTATCTGTTCTTTATCACTTAGGCCTTCTTGCCTAGTAGGAAACAGTTAAAATCCTAAGAAGCATCTGAGCCAGTATTGAGCACATTCCTATTTTCATATTGAACACATCTATATTTTCAAGTTGCACTGAAGTTATGAGTATAAAAATGTAGTTTTGAAAGGTTTTCCTCAACTATGTGGAAACATATAGAGATTTTAACTGCTGAAACAATTTCAAATAGTTTACAAATCAATAAAAGCCAGACAGAAATTAAAGTGTACCTTTTTTCCTAAGGTTAGTATCTCAGTCTGTTTGTGCTGCTACAACAAAGCACCACAAACTGTGTAGTTTATATACAATAGAAATTTACTTCTCACTGTTTTTAAGGCTGGAAAACCCAACATCAAGGTATGGGCAGATTGGTCTCTGGTGAGGACCTACTTCCTGGTTTCCAGATGGCACCTGATCCCTGTGACCTCACACGGTGGAAGGGAGTCGCAGGCTCTCTGACATCTCTTTTATAAGGGCACTAACCCCAATCATGTTCTCATGATCCAGTCACTTTCCAAAGGTCTGACCTCTTAATTCCATCACCTTGGGGGTTAAGATTTCAACATACAAATTTTGGGGGAATTCAAACATTCAGACTACAGCAGTAAGTGATGTCACAGTTTTCCTTAGGAGTGAGGAGACTTGAGTTCTGGTTGTGATGTGTCACTAAAGATCTGTGGTGTCAGACAATCTGCCCCACCTCTCTAAGCTTTAGTTTCCCCCATGTATAAAACATGAGATTTGGTCTAAATTATTACCAAGGTCATTTTGAATCATCTGTGATTCTGGAAAGTTATGAAACACAGCCTGTAACCATGGTGAGGAAAGTTGATTGGTGGCTCCAGAAATAGACTTATTTTCTCCTTCTGTGTAACATTGATGCTCTCCCATTGAATCACTCTCTGGATGTTGCCTAAATAAACCAATTTCTTGATTTTTTCCCCTTAATGCTAAGTGCTCAAAAGTGAATGAAATATTGTCTTAAATACCACACAGACGAGCTGTTGCTTTAAATATAGATCTGGATTATTGTGCTGGTTTTCATTCCTGTTGTAGGTATTCAAAAATCAGAAGGTTGTGATGGGGTAAATTTAGAAACGATTTCACATCAGTTCCTGCTGTCTTTTGTGTTTGTGTGAGAACCCTATTCAAAATATATCTTATTTATTCTTCCCTTAAAATATGCTTCACTTCATTTTTGCCTTTCTGCTGGCAACGAGTCCAGATCCATAAGTACTTACAGGTTTTGTCAAAATCCTTATGCTGACAGTTACAGTAGTTCTCTCTGATCCACAGGGAATACATTCCAAGGCTCCTAGTGGATGCCTGATACCGTGGATAGTACTGAACCCCATATATGCTATATTTTATTCCTGTGTATACATACATATGATAAAGTTTAATTTACAAATTAGGCACAGTAAATGATTAACAACAACAACAACTAATAAAATAGAACTGGTATAACAGTATGCCGGCATCACTACTCTTATGCTTTGGGGCCATTAAGTAAAATAAGGGTTAGTTGAACACAAGCACTGCGATGCTGTGACAGTCAATCTGATAACTGAGATGGCTACTAAGTGACTAAGAATGGTGGCACAGACAGCGTTGATGCACTGGACAAAGGGATGATTCACGACAGAGAGGGACCGCATGAGATATCATCACACTACTCAGATGGCACACAATTTAAAACTTGTGAATTGTTTATTTCTGGAACTTTCCATTTAATATTTTTGGATTGAGGTTGACCATGGGTAACTGAAACCACAGAAAGCAAATCCCAGATAAGAAGGGAGTACTGCACTTTTTCCTACTAACATGTAGATAATCTAGTCAGACACCATTGTGTTTTACCCCATAAGCTTTCGGGTTTCTTGGTGTATGTTATCATAAGCTTGTCCTCAGTACAGTGATGTCCTATGCAGCCCTCTGAGAATCACTCTGATTGCAAGATCTTTGGCCATACTTCTTTGCGATTGTCCCCTGTCCAGAACAGTCCACCCAAAATGAGACATTTTGACCTAGTTGGGACAAGAACAAGGCTGGTAGGCAAAGTCTCACTATCTGTGAGCATTCTTGTTGGTTCCAGCCCTTTGAAGTAGAGAATCAGCTCATTAAGTGAATATTTTAAATGCTTAAAGGAATAACAGAAGTTTAGTTTTCACTCTGTCTCCCCTATAATAATCTTTATCCAAAGTATCACATCACTGGTGAGCTGTGAGATTAGACAAGTTACTTACTCTCTCTGAGCCTCAGGTTCCTCCTCTATAAAGTGTGGATTTTATTTCTAAAGTGCTTTTGGCTCCAAAATTCTTTTTTTTCTTTATAGTTTTGTCATCCTCTTTCCAGCCTTAAACTTGCGAAGGCAATTGGTAGTCTTAAACTTAAGCAAGTCTCACTCATTTCTGATAGTACTTCCTTAAACAAAAATGGTTCAGTTTTCCATCCCAGAGGCATTTGTAGAATTTTTTTAAAAGTATTTATGACCATTTTAGTTTATTTTCCATACATTTGAGATAAGATTAACTCAACAACTCAATTTGTTTTGCTTGTATACCTGGATAATAGTCTAAAAATTAAGTGTTCTTATTTTCATAAAAACAATAATTAAATACATTGCTGTGAGTCTTCATTAATAAGAACTAAGCTAGTCAGATGCTATTGACCACAGCCATGGGAAAATATTAAGAAAGCAATTTTTTGATATTTATCCATCTTCCTCATCGTCAGTTAAGAATCTTTATTCTATTATTTCTGAGGACTCTGTTCTGTTCCATTGGTCTATATCTCTGTTTTGGTACCAGTACCATGCTTGTTTGGTTACTGTAGCCTGTGTATATAGTTTGAAGTCAGGTAGTGTGACACCTTCCAGCTTTGTCCTTTTGACTTAGGATTGTTCCTTGGCAATGCGGGCCTCTTTTTGGTTCCATATGAACTTTAAAGCAGTTTTTTCCAATTCTGTGAGAAACCATTGGTACTTGATGGGATGGCATTGAATCTATAAATAACCTTGGGCAGTATGGCCATTTTCACGATATTGATTCTTCCTATCCATGAGCATGGTATGTTTCTTCATTTGTTTGGTCCTCTTTTATTTCACTGAGCAAGTTGGTTTGTAGTTCTCCTTGAAGAGGTCCTTTACATCCCTTGTAAGTTGGATTCCTAGGTATTTTTTTTTCTCTTTGAAGCAATTGTGAATGGAAGTTCATTCATGATTTGGCTCTCTGTCCACAGCCATCTGATCTTTGACAAACCTGAGAGGAAACAAGAAATGGGGAAAGGATTCCCCATGTAACTAAATGGTGCTGGGAAAATTGGCAGCCATAAGTAGAAAGCTGAAACTGGATCCTTTCCTTACTCGTTATACGAAGATTAATTCAATGGATTAGAGACTTAAAATTAGACTTAATTTAAAAACATAAAAATCCTAGAAGAAACTAGGTAAATACCATTCAGGACATAGGCATGGGCAAGGACTTCATGATCTAAACACCAAAAGCAACGGCAGCAAAAGCCAAATTGGACAAATGGGATCTAATTAACTAAAAGAGCTTTCTGCACAGCAAAGAAACTACCATCAGAGTTGAACAGGCAACCTAGAGAATGGGAGAAAATTTTTGCAATCTACTCATCTGACAAAGGGCTAATATCACCAGACAATCTACAAAGAACTCAAACAAATATACAAGAAAAAAAAAAAAAACCCCATCAAAAAGTGGGCAAAGGATATGAACAGACATTTTCTCAAAAGAAGACATTCATCACAGCCAACAGACACATGAAAAATGCTCATCATGCACTCACCATCAGATGAAATGCAAATCAAACCAACAATGAGATACATCTCACACCAGTGTAGAATGGCAATCATTAAAGTCAGGAAACAACAGCTGTTGGAGAAGGATGTGAGAAATAGAACACTTTTACACTGTTGGTGGGAACTGTAAACTGTTTCAACCCATTATGAAACAGTATGGCAATTCCTCAAGGATCTAGAACTAATGTACCATATGACCCAGCCATCCCCACTACTGGTATATACCAAAGGATATAAATCATACTGCTATAAAGACACATGCACACGTATGTTGTATTGCCGGCACTATTCACATGAGCAAAGATTTGGAATCTAACCCAAATGTCCATCTGTGGAAAGACTGGATAAGAAAAATGTGGCACATAACACCATGGGAATACTATGCAGCCATAAAAAAGGATGAGTTTTGCGTCCTTTGTAAGGGACATGGATGCAAGCTGAAACCATCATTCTTAGCAAACTATCACAAGAAGAGAAAAACCAAACACCACATGTTCATCCACTCATAGGTGGGAACTGAACAATGAGATCACTGACTCGGAGGGAACATCACACACCGGGGCCTATCATGGGAGGGGGCGGGGGAGGGATTGCATTGGGAGTTATACCTGATATAAATATGAATTGATGGTGCTGACAAGTGATGGGTGCAGCACACCAACATGGCACAAGTATACATAATGGTAACAAACCTGCACGTTATGCACATGTACCGTTTACCTAGAACTTAAAGTATAATAATAAAAAAATTTAAAAAAAATCCTTTATTCTAATTAGCATTTTCAAACTGTTGAAAGTAAAAATAATTCTATGGAAGGGTAAGTTCATTTATTTATTCAAGAAATACCTATTGAATGCCTACCAGATAGTCTTTGGAATATCAATAAACAAAACAATGATTCTTGACCTAATGGAGTCTGTTTTCTATCAGGAGAAGATAGACAATAAAACAGGCATAGTAAATATTTATTATATGGTTTGTTATAAAGTGGTAAGAGCAGTGGTGGAAAAATTTAAAAAATAGAGCAGAGAAAGGAGAAATCAAAAGTGGGTAGGAAGTAGGGAGCTGGGTTGTGGTATAAATACCATGGTCAGGAAAGGAGATGTGGTAGACAGAGTGACCCCTAAAAGTCCATACCTTAATCCTTGGGACCTGTAAATATTTAGGTTAAATTACATGGCAAAGGGGACTTTCCAGCTCTAATTATGGTTACAAATATTAAAATATAGAGGTTAACCTGGATTATCTGGGTGGCCTAATCTAATCAATCAGCCCTTGAAAGTAGAGAAATTATACTGGCTAGAGTTGGAGAGATGTGGCGGCAGTTGGAGTGATCCGAAATGTGAGACTCCACTCACCCATGCTGAGGGTGCATGGCAAACGCAAGGAAGGCATGTAGCCTTGAAGAGCAAAGAACGGCCTCCAAGGAAATGGGGCATCAGTCCTGCAGCTGTAAGAAACTGAATCCGACCAAAGACCCAAAGGAGCTTGGAAGGAGATCCATCGCTAGAGCCTCCAAAAGGAATACATCCCTGCTGGCACTTCGATTCTGGTCTTGTGAGACTAAGCAGAGGACCCAGCTGAGCCAAATTGTACCTAGACTTCTAACCTACACAACTGTGGGATGTTAAGTCTTTAAGCTACTTTATTAGTGATAATTTGTCATGGCAGCAATAGAAAACTAAAAGGGACATTAAGCTGATAGTGGAGTAAGAATGTGTTCTAGACAGAGAGAATAGCGAGAGCCAAGTCCTAAGGGGAGGTACACCTGAGTGTTTGAGGGGTGGTGAGGGGTAGCTAGAGGGGAGAGAGCAGGGAGATGAGTAGGAGATAGGGTCAGATAGGCCCTCTACCCTGGGTGGAGGGTGGAGACCATGAAGGGCTTTGGCTTTTGTTCCAAGTGAGGCCAGGGAGTCACTGCAGCATTTTGATCAGAGAAGCAATATTATTTGACATATTTTTTAAAAGGATCATGCTTAAACTGGCTGAAGGCTGCTCAGAAAATAGACTGTAGTAGACTGTAAAGAGGAAGGGGAGAAGCAGGGAGACCAGTTAGGAAGTGATAGCAAGAATCCTAATATGTTGATGACTCAGACCAGCAGTAGTGGAGATGGTGAGAAGTGATCAGATTCTAGATATGTGTTAAAGACAAAGTCCATTTCTTTGTGACTTAGATTCGGGATGGAAGAGGGAGAGGAGTTAAGGATGATTCCTTGGGTTCAGGCCTGAATAGCTAGAAAAATGGAGTTGTTATCAACCAAGATGCAGAAAACTTTGGGTGGAGAGATCTGTGGTGGAGGGAGAATTGGAGGTCAGGTTGGACATACTGAGTGTGCCATGTCTGTTAAACATCCAGTTGAAGATGCAGAGTGTGGTAGGCAGAATAATGACCCGTAAAGATGTTCATAGCCTAATCCCCAGAACCTGTGAATATGTCACTTTTGGTAGCCAGAGGGACATTGTGATTGTGATGCTTAAGTTAACAACTTTGAGATGGAGAGATGATCCTGGATTATCGAGTGGGCCCAACCTAGTCACACAAGTCCTTAGAAGTAGAGTCTTTCCCATGGTGGTCAAAGGCCAAAGTGACTATGGGAGAATGGCCAGAGAGATGCAACGTTGCTGGATTTGAAGATGGGGGAAGGGGGCCACTGGCCAAGGAAAGTGGCTGGCTACTAGAAGGTGGAAATGGCAAGGCAACAACTTCTCCCCTATAACCTCAAGAAGGGAACACAACCCTGCAAACCCCTTGATTTCTACCCAGGGAGATGGATATTTGACCTGCAGAGCGATAAGATAATACATTTGTGTTGTTTTCAGCCATTAAGTCTGTCATAATTTGTTACCACAGCAATATAAAATGAATACACAGAGTAAGCAGTTGGATATGAGACTGGAGGTGAGGAGAAAAAGGTCTCAAATTCAAAAGTATAGAGATGGTCTAAAGCCACAGACTGAATGAGATCACCAAGAGCATGAGTAGAGATAGAGAAGAGAAGAGGATCAGGTGAGGGTCAAGAGAACTTGCATTGTCTTCATTTTTAAAAAAGATAGTATTAAGGATATTTTTGTGTGCTAATGAGAGCTGTCCATCAGAGAGCAAAAGTTGATGTTATAAGGGAAAGAAAAGAATGTCTGGGGTGTTATCCTCAAGTAGGGCAATGAAGAATGGGATGCAGATCATGTGTGGGGACATCTGTGGTTCACTATGGTGCCCGTAGAGAAAGCAGAGAGTATAGGGGGAGTAGATACGGTGAGAGTGTGTGTGAGTTCTCTTCTGATGCCTGTTTTCTCTGTGGAATAGGAAGCAGCTGAGAGTGAGGATGGGGAAGGTGGTTTGAGGGTTTAAGAGAGAGAAAAGATGAGAAATAGTCCATCAGGAAATTGGGAGATTAATAGAAGAGGGACACATAGATTGCCTGCAGCATTAAAGGCCCACTTAAAGTTTGTGGTTATGAATTTACAGGAGTAAATGCCACCATACACCTTTGAGAAAAGTGCCTCTGAACATTAGCTATCACCTCCTTCAAAAAAAAAAAGTCAAATATTAAAAGAAAATTTAGGGTGGAATTAGACAGGAAAAGCCCAGTATTCTGTTAGCCTTTCTACCCTTGTCTAGACTCCTAGAAGATCACTTGCTTTAGAGGGTTAATAATATTCTTAAATAATTGAATATAAATTATATGTGTATATATATGCATATATATGCATGCATATATATATATATATGTAGAGAGAGAGAGACAGGGTCTCTGTCACTCAGATGGGAGTGCATTGGTGCAGTCACAGCTCACTGCAGCCTGGCCTCCTGGCCTCAAGCAATCCTCCACCTCATTTTTTAATTTTTTTGTAGAGATGAGGTTCTCACTATGTTACCCAGGCTAGTCTCAAACCCATGGGCTCAAGCAGTTCTCCTGCCTTGGCCTCCCAAAGTGCTGAGATTACAGGTATGAGTCACCATGCCCAGCCTAAATCGTATTTTTGTAAATGAAATTTAAATGCTGTCTTAGACTGGTTCTTTAAAGTAGCAGAGCCTAGACAGGGGCTTAGGGGCAATTAGTTTATTTTGAGGAATAATCCCAAAGAACAGCATTTGAGACTGGTAAGAGTTAATAGGGAACGAAGGAAACCCAATCCAAGGTTTGTTCATCAACTTGGTCACCATTGTGGGCAACTGGGACTTGTTCCCACAGGACACCCTCCAAGAATGTGCCTTAAAATTGGCTACTAGATAAATTGGGGTGGGTGATATTCATTATTTGTCCACTTTCTCCCATGCCCTACTGGTCAAATGTTGCCCCATGGGGAGTTAAGTCTATCATTTGTCAGAATGGCTCACGGGTTTCCTACAGATATTCCACATGGTGGCAGAGAAGGCCCAGAGTGGAAAGCACATGATGACGGTGCAGTTGAAGTGAGATTCTGTCAGCAAGGGCTAGAATGTCAGTGCCAAGAGGAGTGATGTGGGGCAAAGATGTCCAATGCAGAAATGTACTAATTACAAAAGTATCTGTTAAAATGTTGGCCAATAAACCATAATCAGACCCTAATTTCAGTTTACAAAGTTCAAATGTTTATATATTAGACTTTCTAAGCAAGAAATCTGTGCATGCACATTGAACCACCCAAGCCCCACAGCATCATGGAAGCACAAAGCAGAGTTTTATGTCCCTTCTCACCCTAGGGTTTTTGCACTTGCTAAGCCATTCTTGTTCCTTTATTCTCCCAGATCTTTCCATGGCTTCACAGCCATGCAGGTTTCAGCAGAAATGTTGTATCTTCAGAGAGTTTCCTTACTACCTTAACAAAATATCCCACCCTGTCCCCCACCTCTGACACACACTCACCCAGCTCCTTTCCATTACATGGATGTGTTTTTTCAGAATTTCAGAGGGTGACAAATGCTATTTATGTATTTATTGTTGGTTCCCCTCACAGACTCTATGAGGGCAGCTGGACAATAGTATCCCCAGCACTGCATGGAAGGAGCCTTGTCTATACTTGTTGAATATCTGGTTTTCATAGTTCATCTTCTTTGTTTGCTCTTTCCCTGTCATCTGGTTTCATCCTAGCCAGTGAAGTCACTTACTAGATGAGGAACTGCTGAGGTACTGGGAATTCACTGGTGGACAAGATATAATCCCTGCCTTGAGTCTCACAGTCTGTCAAGGAGCCTCCAGGTTCTTTTTATCCTGTGCTTGATGTGGAACCATTCAAATCTCTTTTTAAACAACAAAAAAATTAACATGATGTGGTTTTTATATTAGATGTGAACAAGCGAGCCAGTTAATGGCATGTCCTGGTTGTCTAAAGCTGAGTGACAAACTACTCCAAAACTTAATGATTTCAAACAACAGTATTCGTTTATCTCTCACAGTTTCTGTGAGTCAGGAATTTGGAATCTGGTAAGCAGCGTAGCCTGTCTCCATTCCACTTGGCATCAGCAGGGGAGGCTGGAAGTCTAGGGGAATCGTCTGGAGGCTCGCGAGCTGACTCTCATGTGCGGGGTCTAGTCTGAGACTCCTGGGCTCCTCGGGCACATCCCTCTCTCTTGTGTGACTGTTCCGTGATGTATTATTTTCTGAGGATGACTGCACAGACATATATCTTTGGAAAATAAAATCTCCACGGGCAGTGTTATCACCACTGCTAACGTTTATTGAGGGTGAGGGCTTCCTGTAGTCCAGGCATTGTGCTAAGTGTTCTCCGTGTATTATATTATCTAACCCCCGATGAGTGGGATTTGTAAGGTAGCCCTTTTGTACAGTGAAGCAATAGGGACTCACCGAAGTTAAATGACTGGTGTGAGCTCACAAAGAACTTTTGAATTTACTGGGGAAAGGGCTAATGGTGGTAGAGTGCGTGGGAGCCTTACTTCCAGAGGGAAAATGGGTTTCTTTACTGACTCCTCTGTCAACAGGTACTGGACATCATCCTCTCCCACCATATCCCCCTTTTTCCTTCCTATTTTCAGTACATTTTCATTTTGTTGTATTAAATTTCGATTGTATTTTACCTGCATCCTTTTCCATTGTGAACAGAAATCATTTTTGTCATGTATTGAGTCCAGATTGATCTGGAAACATAAGTATCATGAAAAGACATCTAAACCGGTTACAAAAAACTTTCTGGATCCTAAACTATGGGTATGTTGGAAACTTTTATATGAAAAAAATGACACATTTTCTTTTACCAGTGAATCCCAAACTTTTTGCAGTCGGGGTACTCTGAGAATCACCTGGTTCAGTGGTTTTCAAAGGAGAGTCCTCATCCTGATAGGGAGGGAACAAGTGTATTTAGTAAATGCTCCCCTCCCCACCACCACATCTTTCTTCCTGCTTTGAGAATGACCTGCCAGCCCCACCCAGAAAGGCAGTAGCTCTGGAATTTGGTGCATTTTGAATCTCAGTATTGAGGATCTCTTAGATTCTGTTACTTAATATGTGTTTAATGAATGAATCCCATAAATGTAACATCTCTCAAACTGTTCATGCTTCTGTGGTTTCCCCCTGAACCGTGGCATCCAATTATTAGAAATTAGAAACATATTTAGTTTTAGGGCCCCTCCCAAGTACCTAAAAGAGATAGTAAATGTTTTTTGTTTCAGCCTCATAACACTTATTTAAAAACAGACCTGCCGAGGAAATAGAAACAAGATTTTCTTTGTCTGCATTCATTTTGCCATTTAGGAAAGAGTTCTCCTGGTTCTCAAGATGTTTCATTCATTCAATAAATATTTATTATCTACTAAGTGCCAGACATTGGGGAAATGAATCTACATCAGGGAACAAAACAGACAAAAAATACCTGCCCTCAAAGAGCTTACATTCTAATGGGTAGAGATAAATATATAACATTTTTACTTTTTCAGACAATGAGAAATACTATGGAGAAAAGTAAACCCAGAGAAGGGGAATAGAAGTGTCAGATCACGTCACTTTACATAATTATGTTTCCTTGGATTTCCATCTTCTCTCAATTGAACCCACAGTCCTTACAGTGGCCCAGAAGAACCTGCATGACCCATCCTGTCTCGCTGACCTCAGTCCCATCTGCTCATTCTCAATCACACTGGCCTCCTTGCTGGGGGAACCTTGTACATCGGCATCGTTCCTGCTTAGGACACTTTCCTTTCTCTCTGTGTAGTCACTCATCCTTTTGATAACTATAAGACCAACTTCCTTACCTGTTTTGTGGTCTTTACCCAGATGCCATCTTCTCAGTAATGCCTTTGCTGACACCTTGTTTTAAATTTCAGTCACCCTCCTTACCTACCCCTAGTACCCCTACTCTCCTGGAGGTCACCCGGAACCACCATTTCAGCATAACCATTAGCAAAGCAGCATCACTGGCTTTCTGTCTAGAAGGCAGATGCAGAGTTCAAGCTTGTCTTTGTCCTCCCATCTTGTTGGGAGTTTTCTGTAAAGGCCCTGATTAGTGGCAGCACCATGGGAATCTCCCTGGCCTCTTCAGTAGCGTTGATTCAATCCTGAGTTTAATTAGCGGCAATTCCCAGGATGACATTTTGGCCTTGTCATACCATGGGGCAGTACCTCTTAGGGATTGGATGTAGTTTTGTGCGATAAAGAGCCTGCCTTCAGATGGGTGATTTCTACCCCAGGATCTTTGGCTGCGTGTGTTTGGTATTAGTCTTCTTCCTTTTCTCACCAAGCCATTCTTGTTCTCCTCCTGTCTCAGATGTTCCTGTGTTTCATCACCCTCTGTGATTGCCTCATCTGAGTTCTTAGCTTTCAGTTTCACTGACCATGCTGACCTTTTACGTATCTGTTGTTTTTCTTCAGAAACTGAAACTGCATCACATACATGCTGGTTTCTATCTGCCTCTCCCATTTCATTAAAAGCCTAGTTTTTTCTTCTGTGTCTGTACTACTTTCTGGGTCTCACAGCATTCAAAGGATCATTTGTGCTTCCACAAGCAAAGTTCCAGAGTCTGTGAATTTTATGACATAATAAACAAGATTGAAAATGTACTTGACACAGGTTGGGTTCCCTGGGAAGCTGACTCTCAGGTATAGTTTTGTATCCAGCATGTTTATTAGAGAATGCTCTTTGAAGGGTGGGAAGGAAGCAAGAGGGGCAGAAGAGGAGTTGAGCTGTAGAGCCAGCATGCCAGGGAGCTCTGGAACTAGAATGACTCCTCAGAGTTGTCTTGACTTGGGCCAAGATGGCCAGGCCTTTATACTCCAGCATCCCTCAGTCCTTGCATCCTTGGGAAAGTGATCTTGGGCAAAGAGGATCTTTGCAGCTGAGGCCATCTCTGCAAGAGGCCAACAATATTCCCATCAAGTGCAGCCCAAAGGCTTCTCTGAAGGGGGATCTGATCTCTGCTTCCCAGCATCTTCCACATTAATGTATGTGAAATTCAGCAACAGCGCCAAGATATGATGCAGTATTTTAGTTAAGAAGTAACCAAGGCCAGTTTTAGTTTAATACTGAAATTTGATTGAGTTCATTGAAATCCTAGGATGTTAGAGTCCAAAGAAGCCATAAAAATCCTTTATGCAACTCTCTTGTTTGACAGATAGGGAAGTGGAATAAGTAAGGGAGAATAAATTTTAGTGTAGTTTCCCCAGAAACAGACCTCAAGACAAGAATTTGAGAGTAAGTGGTTTATATGAGAGGTTCTTCCAGGAAATATCAGCAGGGAAGTAGAGAAGTGGGACAGGGAGGAAAAAGAAGGCAGTAAAGGGTATAGTTTCAAGACAATTGCTGCTCTGGGCAACTGGAGCTCAATCCCTTTAAGTAACTCTGGGAACTAGTCTACATGCTTCAGGCTATCCTACCCAAAGGACAGAGAAATTTGGTTACTTTCCCATCAACTATCCATCCTCCTTGACTGAGGGCTGTTTCCTGGAGATGGTAAGTTCCCTGCATTTTTGCCTTACCCTGGGAGAGGGCCCAACCTGCTCCCAGAGTCAGAATAAAAGCCACAGGTATTCAAGAATGCTGCCTTCAGCATGTAGTGATGAGCGTGGAGGAGATAGGCGGGAGGAGGAGACAGTGACAGTGTCTGCTATAGGGGATTGCCTGAAACTGAACCAGAACTCTGGTATCCTGACTACTGACCAAGGTTCTTTATGCTGATTATTAATGTCTTCCTACTCAGTGCCCAAAATTGTTCAAGTAATCTAGTTAAGAGAGAGTGAGGGTATAGAAAGAACAGGGGATGTTGCCCCTTTCTGGGAAGTGCACATATATGTTTGAAAGAAGAAGAGATTTTATAAGCATTAATATCAACAGGTATGGATGAGATTGCGTTGAAAGCTGTGCTTTTCATTTGTCATTGTTGAGGTGCTGCTATAAGGGACTGTTCCAGAAGGGAAGGTGCTTTTTGATTTGTTGTTTTGTTTTTAAGCTATTGAGTCTTGAACACAGTCTCAGTGGGAGATTTGAACATAATTGACAGAGACTGAGAGGCAGGACTGTATACTGGTGAAGAGTGGGGGCCTTTCTAGTGGCCGTCTGGTTTATCCTATATTCATTACTTAGTGGTCATCGGACAGTGGCAAATTAAGCTTTTGTTTCTTCCTGTATACAATGGGTCCAGTTATAGAACCCAATTCATAAGGGTGTTGAGAGCATTCAGTGAAGTAATTGATGTAAAAATATTAACCTAAAACTTGCTGTGTAGGAGGTTGATAACATTAGCTGTGTTCGTGATTACTGTTGACAGAGGGAAGTGGAAAGGGAGGATCAGGTGGGAGAATGGTCAGAGCTTGGGCAAGCACAAGATTCAAGAAGTAAATGGAAAAATAGTGTGAAGTGGAACTCCTGAGACACCAGGGAGGTGATGGGGAAAGTTTTATAAAAGTGAGAAGAGCCGCCCACTTAGACCACATATTCATGGGAGCTGTCTTAGTTTTCTGTTGCTACAGCAGAATACCTGAGACTGGGTAATTTATAAAGGAAAGAAATGTATTGCTTACATATCTGGAGGCTGGGACATCCAAGGTCGAAATATCTGGTGAGGGCCTTCTTGCTGGTGGAGACCCTCTGCAACGTTCTGAGCTGGGCATCACATGGTGAGGGGCTGAGTGTGTCAGCTCAGGTCTCTCTTCATATAAAGCCACCAGTCCTATCATGGTTCCCCCCAGTGAGATTACTAATCTTAATTACCTCCCAAAGCCCCATCTTTAAATGCCATCAACATATGAATTTGAAGATTAAGTTTTCAGCACATGAAATCTGGGGAACACATTCAAATCATAAACAGGAGCCTAGGTCCCATCAAAGTGAAAGCTTACCGGGAAGCCCAGTATGTAAAAAAAATACGTCAATAGAGCTATGTGTTTGAAGGTGGAGTGGAGAACTATCTTCTCTCCTCCTCCCTCCACCCACAGCCCTTGAAGGAATTCTGAGAAACCCCAAGGCAGCAAGAACAAAAACAATGTCTGCAGAAGGATTTTTTAACACTACTGTAACACCTCATTTGTTATGTTTTGAGTTCATTTTCCAGAAAACCTTGGGTTTTTTTGTTGTTGTTGTTGTTGTTGTTTTTTTTAAGAAACCCATCTTGGATGAAATTTTGCTTAAGTGTGTTACTTTTTGCCTTCTTAACAAGGCTGAATGAAAACCTTGTAATCTGTTCTTGATAACTTTTGATTATAGTAATGAACATTTAGTGAAGGTTGTGTGCTTTAATGTGGTGATTTCCAACCTCAGAGGTTCTGAAGAGTTAGGACTGTTTACTGGTACTGTGCTTTTGAAATTGTTAAAAGAAGCAGGATGGCATCAAGGGAGGGTCCTGGACTTGGGAGCTACACTGTCCAGGATTATATCCAAGCCTTGCATTTTGTTAGCATTGTGACCTGCGGTAACCACTCTTTGCCTCAATTTCTTCCCCAAATTGAGAAGAATAATTGTACTCACCTCGTAGGATTATTGTGAGAAATAAATGTTTTTATTATTGCTTAGAACCATGCCTTCATATAAAATAAGCTATATAAGTGCTATGATGATGATGGTAAATGTATCTGTTTTTATAGTTCTTCTGTCTTTTTTGATGTAGTGCAGTGGTTAAGCCTACAGACTCTGAAGCAAAATAACCTGGATTTGAATATACCACCATTGTGATCTGATTGTTTTAAGCTGATTCATTTTTGTGAACCTAATGATTTCAGTAAAACCCACCGTTGTGACCTTGAGAGAGTTAATTTAATTCCCTGTGATTCAGTTTATTCTTCTGAAAAATGAGGCAAATAATAGAAAGTAGTTAACAGGATTGTTGTGAGGATTTAATAGGATAAATTTGTAAGCTCTTAGCACAGTATTTGGCACATAGTAAGTAGTCATTGCATAGTAATCATTATTGTTAATTATTAAGAGTCTAAATGAGGGATACTATAATATACAGCCAGAAGTTTTTACTATATTTGACTCCTTAGAAGCCTTGAAAACTTCCTTCTTGTACCCAATTGATTTCAGTAAATAGAGGTTATTAACTAATTATTGATCTTAAATAGTAAGTTATTTTCAATGTGCTTCTTAATGTTGGGGCAAGGGGTAGTTGGGCGAAGAGATTGGCCATTTATGCTATATAATACAATGCTTATTATCACTGTGACTCAACTTTTAGATGTATTTATGTTGAAGGAGTTAGATCATTCTTTGCTTAAAAGGTTGACATGATTAATGTTCAGATGAGGGGATATTTTCAAAGGAGGAAAAACAGTAAAGAAATGTGTTGGTGAAAATGACTAAAAACAATAGAGGGTAAGCGGCAAATTTTCTGATGCAGAATATAGGCCAAACATGATTTAAAAAAGCAAGAAAGCAAACAAACAAAAATGGTGATTTTGCAGCCTTGATGGAGGTAGGGGCAGGGGAAGTGTTCAGCCACAATCTACCAGCAAACCCTTTGGTACTAAGGATTTTAAGGGCTAATTTAGGTCTCTAGAGCATGCCACTATCAAGACTAACCCATTCATGAGGGCTTTGTGTAGCCAAGGTTTTGTTGCATATTAAAATGTTTAGAAAAAGTATCCAACATTTGGGAATAAGGCACGAGGATGATTGCATGTCTTTTTAGTGTTTTCTTGGAACACTTAAGACACCAGCCAAGGATCACGTAATTCTCTAGGAAAGTGTTCCTTTGTTTAATTTACTTTTTATTAGGATCCAGATTCTATGAAGTTAGATGTTAATTTGTAGATTGATCACCTGCAAATGATTTCTGTCTGATAAACAAGATAACCCCAAAGATTTTAGTTTTATTGCCCTATAGGATAGTAACTGGTTTTATATCTAAATTAGCAATCTTATTTCAGTATTCTGTATTTCATTGACTATATGCACTTCAGTCTTTCCTGTGTTACACTGAACCAGATGTACCATTCTGCTGAGTTAAAATAAATTTTTGACATTTGCTTAATATATATTTGTACAAGAGTCATGTTTTTAATTTCTTGAACGCTATATCCTGACAAACCAATTACCTATATTAATGGAAATTTTCTTTCCTGTAGTTTTCTCCTTTCTCTAACATTTTTGATTTCCATTGTAATTTTGAAATTGAAATAAATTTTATAGATCTTTTATTCTTTTAATATAGGAAATCTCTCAACAACAAAAACAATTGTATATATTTAAAAGTTTTAAACCTGATTGTTTTAGACTGTTTAATTTTTGTGAACCTAATGATTTCAGTCAGGCCCACATTTCTGAAATGAGTGTTATGTCAATGTAAGCTAATTTAACACTTTTATGCAGTTTTCATAAGTGTACAACTATTTGCTGTTTATTGTTTGCGAAGCATGACACCACAAAATCATAAAAGTGTTCTAATTCCTGTAACCAGAACTACAGATAAGGTAGTGATAAAATTTAGAGAACATGTTGTTGAATAGTTATTTGCTTTTATAAAGATGAAACTTTTAGAATTATGAATATAATGTTTAATTTGCATAAGTTTATGTCTACTCCTCATAAAATATTCTGACAAACTTTGCGATAGGGAAGTGGGCTGTTAGGGATGTCTTAGATAGGATTCCAGCGTTGGATAATAAATTGAATTTATTGGATTAGGTTTAAATTAAACCTTAATCTGAATTAAGGTTTTCATTTTTAAAAACCTTACATTGGTCTTTCCTCCTTTTGTTAGATGTTTGCACTCAAGTAACTGTCTTGTATACTTTTAACTAATACTTCATGGGTATTAATTTAATTCTTCTAGAATGCAGACTCTATGATGACTGGACCAGGTCTATTTTATTTACTGTTGTATTCCAGGCACATTTTTACAAACAACCTGTTTGGAAGTTACTATAACACAGAATAAGTGGATATGAAATGGTAGAGCCATTCCTTTCCAGACAGATGTTTGGTTCTCAAGTCTTGGAAGATGATAAACATGAGAACCCAGAAAATGTGAAGAAGGAGAGCTCCGAGGATAAAAATAGTTGTACATAGCAAAAGTTCCCCACTGCCAACTCATTATTGCCGTGTCCTGCCCTTTTTTCTCTCTTCTTCAGATTCCTTCCTCCATTCACTGCCTCACTGTCTTTTGTGAAAATGAGTACTTTGGGTATTGTTTTGATTCTGTGTAGGTCACCAAGATCAAGAAATGTAATAAATGCCTTTATCTGGGCACAATGGTGAGAGATTTCCTTGATGTTCAAGTTTGAACTTCTTTCTCATAAAATACCAGAAATAATGTTTCTTAAAGTTTGGAATACATAGCTATTTTTAAATTGAAATATATCTATAAACTATCTAGTAAACTTATAATTTTTATCTACATAAACAATTTTCTAAAATTTTATGAGTAAACTAAGTTATATGTAACATAATTTAGGATCCTAATTCTTATGGTCCAGTGAGATTAGATATGTAAATACAATTATTTTAAATGCCTAAAATATATTTATCTCTCTCACTAGAGTCACTAAATTGGGCAAAATCTTCATTTCTTTGATTTTTCCCTGTCATCCAGCCTTGAGCACAATTGTTCCCAAACATTTTGAAAGGCTACTATGGAATGATTTTTCTTTTTTCTGGGTTTCTAAATGACTAGACATTTTAAATACACACACACACACACACGCACAGCTCAGCTAACATGGAGCAAATTATCCGCCACCCTTCCCCAAGTCACACCTGGCACTCTAAATCTCACAGATAATCTGTGAATTATCTGTGTTTTTACACACCCACAGACTTAGATATTAGTATTTTAAGTGACAAAGCTATATTCCAGTGTTCATTCATAAACTGTTTGTGCCAAGCTCAAAGTACATTTTTCCTGAGGAAACAATGTTTTGAACATTATAAATGATGAATTTCTCCGGCCAGCCCACACAAGTCCTATCTAATCTGTGTTTGTCCATCTAACTATTCATTTATCCATCAAACACCTAGAGAGTTTCTACTTTATGCCAAATTCCTTGCCCTGCATTGGACCCATCAGAATCATCAACGGTGTATTTACAGTTAATAAAACTAAGGCTGGGCACGGTGGCTCAGCCTATAATCCCAGCACTTTGGAAGGCTGAGGCAGGTGGATCACTTGCAGTCAGGAGTTCGAGACAAGCCTGGGCAACATGGCAAAACCCCATCTCTACTAAAAATACAAAAATTAGCCAGGTGTGGCAGCAGGCACCTGTAATCCCAGTTACTTGGGAGGCTGAGGTGGGAAAATTGCTTGAACCCGGGAGGCAGAGGTTTCAGTGAGCTGAGATCACACCACTGTACTTCAGCCTGGATGACAGACTGAGACTCTGTCTCAAAAAAAAAAAAAAAAAAAAAAAAAAACTAAAAGAGATGATATACCAACATTTTGGCAAATTTTAGCAACAGCCTAACAAGAAATTGGCTTTTTAATCTTTTATCTATAAAATAGTGCCACAAATATTTATCAGAGAACTACTATGTGCCAAAGTCTGTGCTTGTCACTAGGAATGAAAGAGTAAACAGAGTAGCCCCTGCTGTCAAGGAGCTGAACAGCAGAACTCAGAGAAAAAGCAGGTTTGATTAAAGGAGAATGGAAAGGTAGGTACAAACGTAACATTTGAAAAGGATGGTGACTTCTGTGAAAACAAGCACTAGGTGTTATAAATAAGACTCTTCAATATGTCAGCAATGATAAACCACTTTTTTTTTAATCTCTCAAACCAAAGAGACAATTTTTGATGCCTTTGAGGAATAAAAGACAGTGGGAGGAAGAAAGGAATTAGGCAGAGTATGAGGAAGATATCACCTGGGATGGAACTATCAGACAAGAAAAGCCTGCATGAAGCCTCAACGCACTTAGGAGAGTACACTTGGCTGCATTTCCCCACAGTGGTCCCTTCATTATGCAACTGCATCCTTGCCAGTCTGGAACAAGGACACTGGGTAGGTAGAAATGGTAGGAGATAGCAATCAACTTAGAGTAAAGGGTGAAGTCTCAGTAACAGCCTGTGGGGGACTGCATGGTCTCTGACCTCCTTTCCTGTGCTCTCTCTGCTGCACCTGAGCGTGATCCTGCCTCCATGCCTTTGCCTTACATTCTGTATTCTCTGCCTGGTATGCTCTTCCCCCAGTTACCTGCACAGTTTAGTCCCTTACCTCATTCAGGTCTGTGCTAAATGTCACCTAATTAAGTCCTTCTCTCACCTCCCTGTTTTAAATAGCACTGCTCCAGAGTCCCTCTTGGCTTTATTTTCTTTTACAGCACTGATCACTACATGACGTTATTTATTTGTTTATTGCCTATTTCCTTCTACTAGTATGCAAGGTCTGTGAGAGCAGGGGCTTTGTCTGGTTCACTACTGTATTTCCTGTGCTGAGAACATAGCCTGGCCCACTGTAGAAGGAATTAGGAGGCGCATTTTCTAAGAAGGAACTTTTAGCATAGAAAGACCCTTTTCTAAAACCTTTTAAAGAGGAATTTTCAGCCTGTCATTTGCTTGTATTTAAGTTTAAGACCACTTTGATGAGGGATGTGCAGCTGGTGGTAGTATTCTTCTACTAGAGAGTTGTGAGATGAGCCATTTGTCATTGCATTGCTTTTGATCTTTCACATTTTTTTCTACTTTCAGCTTCTTGAGAAATTCAAAATCTACAGAAAAGTTGCCAAAATATTTCAATGAACATCCATATATCTCTCACTTAGATTCACTGTTTAGCATTTTGCCACATTTGCTTTATCTCTCTATATACATGTTACTACAATTTTCAATGAACCATTTAAGAGTAGTTGCAGATATGACCCTTTACCTCTAAATACTTCAGTTTGTATCACCTAAGAAAGGAGATACAGTTACCATATTCAGGAAATATGATAATAGTATCTAATGTGCAGACCTGTCCCAATGATATCCTTTATAACCATAACAATAATGAAGTCCCAATTCAGGCAACAGTCTAAAATCACACATTATATTTAGTTATCAAGTTTCTTTTATCTTTCCCAATTTTTCTTTGTCTTTCATGACATTAATATTTTTGAAAAGTGTAGGCCATTTGTTTTGTAAAATGGCCCTCAGTGTGGACTTATTTTATGTTTCCAAATGATTATAGTCAGGATAGACATTTTGGACAGAAATACTACATAGGTGATAATGTATCCTCCTAAGAGCATCATCTCAGCAGGTACATAATGTCGGATTATCCCATCATTAGTGCTGTTAAATGCAGTCACTGTTTAGGGAGCATCCAGTGGATTTCTCCATTGTAAAGGTAACTTTTCCCCTTTGTAATTCATAAATTTATAGTATCAATTTTAATTACATGAAATTAGACTATCTCTATGGAGAGACATTGTACAACTATGTAAATATCCTGCTCCCCAACACTTTTTTCTTAATAGTTTTAGGATCCCTGGAGATTCTTGCCTGAATCAATTAATAACATGGTTATAAAATAGTGATTTTATGATTCTTTCATTCCTAAGTTGACATTCTCTTGAAAAGAAGGAGTCTTCTTTTTCTCCCAGTTGGTTATTTGCTTACTTGTTGTAAATATGGACTCATGGAGTATTTTCTTTAAATTCAGTGTGTGTGATCCATTCCTCTTGCTCATTTTGATGCTCAGATTGTCCTAGAGTTGGCCTAACTGCACTGATCCTTGGCATCTGGGGACATAAATACCTAATCCTAGGAGTAAGAAACATTTTTAGTCCATTCACAGTGCCGCTTCAATTCTAATTGCGTATGAATCACCTGAGGGCCCAGATTCTGCATTCCTAACAAGCTTCCTGGTGATGCCGATGCTGATCTGTGAACCCTGGCTGAAGTAGCAAAGCTGCAGGCATCTATGGGCTCATCGGGAAGAGCCAAAACACATTGCTCTCCCTATATTAGTATGAAAAATTCACCTCATTATCATAGAAGAGAATCATCTCTTGGAAAATGTATGAGCTCTGGTAGGCATAGGGGAGAGAAGACATGCACCCCACCTGCTTGAGTCCCAGAAATCATGATAATGAGAAATGCTGGCCTCACACTCATGCTTATTTTGCATTTCTCTTGAAATCCTGACCTTTCAGGGAGCTGGCTTCAGTTCCTGGTTTCTGGGACCATGGGAAATAGTGACACCTTCAGTGTTGGATGTGTCTCTACTGGTTTTCTCTGTTGGTACCACGGGAGGTTAGGCAATTTGAGCTCTCCTAATCAAAAGGTAAATTCTTATTTTTCTTGCTCTACAGGAGTGTGAGCTTTCTGCCATTGGCAGGTTTCAGTGGCTTTTAGTCAAATACTTTTTTTTCCCCTTTAGAAATCATTGGCACTCTGGCCATTTGTAGTTTGTTACTGTTACATTCAATTCATTTATTCAGAATTACCAATATACATAGTATTTTGTGTTGCTTAGTAACTTCGTTTAATCTATTTACATTTAATCATTAATCCTTTTTTCTGACATAATTTCATTTACTCATCTGTCATCTAACTAATATTTTCCCTTAGTCTGTTAATTATGTTAATTGATGGGATCTTCCTTGTAGAAGAAGAGAACTTTACAAGTGAGGGACTTCCTCTTTAGACATCTGTCAGAAGTCGGAGGATGGGGCTGGGCACAGTGGCACATACCTGTAATCCCAGAACTTTTGGGAGGCTAAGACAGGAGGATCATTTGAGACCAGGAGTTTGAGACCAGCCTGGACAGCATAGTGAGACTTTGTCTTTACGAAAATTAGATTAAAAGAAAAGGAATTGGAGGATATCTGCTGATAGGAGTAGAGTCTTCTAGTTTAGTAGCTACCAGTGGGCCTTGGGGAATGAATGATTGTGGAACCAATATGCACATGTCAACTCAATGAGATTGACATGTTGGAAACTGAGATTTCCAAATGGGTGTTTTTGTTTGTTGTTTATTTGTTCCTTTTAATCTCTACCATTTGTGTCTTTTGCCACTTCTGGCATTTAGATGGGTAGCAGATCAGAGCATTAGACATCTGTAAAGCTTGGACAATTTCTGACATATAAATGATTTGCAACTTCATATGCCCCACTGCTCTCCCTTAACGCTTCCTTCTTCCTAGAGGGCTGGGACCCCACCTGTCTGCTGGGAGACTTGGATGCCCTTCCCCTTATTGCACACAGTCCACCTGCTGCTTGAGATCCTTCTTCTGCCAGAGAGTGCTACAGCTCTTGTGCTTCCTGGTCACAGCACACACTTGTGTTCATTGAACGATGTGGAGTTAGTATGAATTTTATTCTCCGTCTCTCAATTATGTATATGTTACAGAAGATTGTTTAACATAGCCACACTATGAAAACATTACTTCTAAATGCTAACCTGCAAATCTAGTAAGATACACAAGTAGGTACCTTTTCAGTCATCTTTGTTAGAGGATGCCACCTGAAGATCTCTAATGTTAAACTGGATAATTGGCTTAGCTTGGTAAGAGATCATTGGCCCACAGAGGTTCAGTGGTTGCTATAGAAGCACAGGGCCAGCAGAACCTGTGGTCTGTGGAGGCCACTAGCACAGTATTCAGGCGCTTTGTCATGGCTGGGTGCCAACACCTGGTGGAAAGCAGAAAGGCTGTTTCAGTGCCTCTAGTGCTAGACACCTGGTGCCAATTAGACCACACCTGCTTTCTGCTGTTTGGTCTCTCCCTTTCTCTCTCCTGTGAGCCACATTTAAAAATAATCACTGAAAATCAGAAATGTTTCCAGTTTTAACCCAAAACTCTGTTTGTAATGTCTCAAAAATGTGTATGTATTGTGGAGATAGTAAGTAGGAGAGCAAGTTTCACCTATTCTCTCATTTAAATGTAGAAGAATATCTTATGTTTTCTGACACAAAAAAATTCTCAGGTGAACTGCTTCACACAAAAACCCAGAAGGACTGTAGTAGCATCCTTCACAGTGCCTAAAGCAGTGTTTACCATGCATTAGGTACCAGGAGGTATTTGTTAAATAAGTGGTCCAAAGCAAAAAAGAATGGTAATGGAGTGCATTTTATTTTTATTTCCCATCTTATCAGCTTTTTGAAAGCATTATTTTGATTACAGCAAACTTAAATTCCTCATTAGATTTCCAATGCTGTGTTTGAACATTGCTCAAATGTCAGTCCCTGGCTGTTTATGCACATATGTATAATACTGACTTGGCTCTATCCAGACACAGAAATGCATACTTAGTTGATGTGATTAGCTGGGGGAATTAGTTGTTAAGTTAAAGAATATTCTGGAAAGTTAGGTGGTGCCTTTAATGTCTGAAAGTCTTGAAGTGATTTCTTAGAGTGTTACTCCCAGACAGTGTACTGTGTTACTCTTACTGTATTGCTATAGAGGTTGTTGTAAATTCAGCCAGCATTTGTTGAGCTCCTGCCAGGTTCCCAGACCTTTGCAGGGGCCATACTTGTCCCTGCCTTCAGGTCATTTACTATCAGACCTGATCTGCATAAATGTGAAACGTCAGTACTGACACAAAACCAACTTAGGTATCAGGTTCATGGGTCTCTAGCCGTTCTTCTATCTTCATAGGAAGAGATTCCTATGAGGTAGAAAGGCTGGAAGAATGAACAGTTTAAGAAGATGTAGAATTGCAACTGAATGGTGAAGAAGAGGAAGAGGAGGAGGAGGGAGAGCATTCCAGTTAGTAAGGCTCAGTGTAAGCAGAAGCTAGAGGTTGGCATTCACACTGTGTTCGAGGGATAGTGAGAAGCCTGGTCTAGTTGTTGAAGTAGAGGTTTTATCTTGGAAAGAGTGGAGACAAGGTTATAGAGCTTATCTGGAACCAGGCCCCAGAGGTGTTGCAGTGCTGCAGAGCAAAGTGGTCTGGAAGGTGGTTGAGCAGCACTAGAATGGTTCAGGAGCTGCACCACCAGGTTCCGCTCTTGCCTCCATTGTCAGGAGCAGTGTGATACTGGTTGTTGCACACACTCTCTGTGCCATGGTTTCCTCATTTACAAGATGAGGACAATGATTTCATTTATCTTACAGGGTTGCTGTAAATAATAAATGAAACAATAATGATATAAAATGCTTAGCAAAGTACTCTGTACTTGGAAGAGCCCATTCCATTGTTAGTTATTAGGCAAGGGAGAGAAATAAAGCTGATACTCAGAATAGGTTAATTGAAGCTTGAGAAAACTTTATATAGAGTTGCTTTTTGCCTTCAGGCAGTTGAAAATGGGATGTTAGAGGTGTCACCATAATTTCCAGACTGTTCAAGAAGGCGTGGGAAGATACATGAAGTGATGTATTGCATGAGGCCATTCTGTTTTCACTACATCCCCATTTCACAGATTTGATGAACATGCTTAAAAGTCATTGAGAAATAATTAGATCAGAGTAATTTGGAGTGTCCCTTAATAGTCACATAACTCTTATTCTGGTCAGTTAGAGGAAACAACTTATTTGACCAGAAGCAGCTGGAAGTTTGGTTTGCTTTTTTTTCCTGATTAATATTTTATATTGTATACTCAGAGGTTACTGTACTGACAGGAATGAGATAGAGAATTGAATCTGAATAAATCAAACTGGAAAATAACTATGAATATCCCTAGAAGAATTGTAGAACTTAACTTCTATAACGCATGCCTGCTAATTCTGTTTATTGTGTTCACACTTAGGGTAGGTAAGAAAATGGTAGGCAGCTCTCTATAAAAACAAGAGTTCTGTTTTAATACCCTTCCTTAAAGTTTTTCTTAAATCTTAAGATTTTTTTCTTAGCTGGAAGTAAGTTTAATTCATCTAGTGGGGCGTTTGGATTTTTATTAAGCTTGATGTCTTCTCTCTTTGTAAAAATCTGAATAAGTTGTACTTCAGACTCATCTTCATGGTAGAAACTATGAAAAATTATACGGCATGTGTGCTATACTATATGAAGAAATAGCATCTTCAAAGGATAATATTACAAACACTCACATTTTAATCACAATAAGTTATAGTTCCTAAGTGCTGCTCGTCTATATCTTAATTCTGAATATTATAGATGCTTCCATATCTGGTATGGAGAGTGTTCTTATGCGCAATTTAAGTGTTTTCAAGGGTCAAAGTTTGTAAATGCTAATAGTTTCTTGTGTGGCACTCCAAATAAAATGCCATGCATTTACTGGCATGAATAGTTATTAATTAGTATTAATGCTATTTGTGTTTTAGAAAATGTAAGAGAGATGAATCAAAAGTATGACTAGTATTTGAAGGAACACGTCTGTTTCTTAGTCTGTGCAGTCCTTAAAATATACTCTATATATGTGTGGTTATATATGTACGTATTTGTATACACGTATGCATAAATGTATAAGTAATCTCTATTTGCCTACATGTAGCACAAATTAGTTCTGTGTCAGATATTATGTCTCTGTACTTTGTTCATTAACTTCATTATTTTATTTTATTAAAAAAATTTTTTTTGAGATGAAGTTTTGCTCTCGTTGCCCAGGCTGGAGTGTAATGGCACGATCTCAGCTTGCCGCAACTTCCGCCTCCCAGGTTCAAGCAATTCTCCTGCCTCAGCCTCCCGAGTAGCTGGGATTATAGGCATGCACCACCACACCTGGCCTTTTTTTTTTTTTTTTTTTTTGTATTTTTAGTAGAGATGGGATTTCTCCATGTTGGTCAGGCTGGTCTCGAACTCCTGACCTCGGATGACCCCCCCACCTTGGCCTCCCAAAGTGCTGGGATTACAGGTGTGAGCCACCATGCCCAGCCACTTCATTATTTTAATGTGCCACGTTAAGTGTTGTGTACTACCTGTTAAACAGATTTATTCTAAATGCCTGCTATGGGTTGAATTGAGTCTCTCAAAAAGAACTGGTGAAGTCTTAGCCTCTGCTGCCTGTGAATATGAACTTATTTGGTAAAGTCATATTCTTTGAAGGTATAATCAATTTGGGCTCTTAATTCAATAAGACTCGTGTCCTTATAAGAAGAGGAAAAGGCCAGGCCTGGTGGCTCATGCCTGTAATCCCAGCCCTTTGGGAGGCCAAGGTGGGTGTATTGCTTGAGCCCAGAAGTTCGAGACCAGCCTGGGAAACATGGTGAAGTCCTGTCACTACAAAAAATACAAAAATTATCTGAGCATGGTGGTGTGTACCTTTGGTCCCAGCTACTCTGGAGGTTGAGGTGGGAGGATCACTTCAGCCTGAGAGGTCGAGGCTGCAATGAGGCGTGATTGCACCACTGCATTCTGGCCTGGGAGACAGAGACTTTGTCTTAAAAAATATATGTTAAAAAAAAATAAAAAGGAGAGAGATACAGACAAGGAGAACATCATGTAAAGATAGATGCACAGAGAGAAGATGGCCATGGGACTGCTGGAGTAACAGCACAATTGCATGTTGTAGGTGAGGGGAAATTTCCTCCAAGGAGGTCGCTACCAGAAGAAGGGACTATACTTAGCTATCTCTGGGTTAGAGAATTTAAGGGAACTGATCAAATTCAAAATCATGGCTATGAGAAATAGGAGAGAATTTGTCCAGGCATATACAGGAGTAATTATAAGAACAAAGCAAAACAAAATGCAGCATTAATAACCCAGTTGACTGGGATAGCATATTTTTAGTAGTACTGATTTGCAGACAAGCACACTGATAGAGGAGCAGGACAAACAGATGAATAAACAAAAGGCTAAAGAACTGCAGATAAAATATAACCAAAACAGGGAGAAAGTTAATGATGATTGCACTGGGTCTGAGGAAGACAAGGAAGGAAATGGATCCAGAGAAAGGTTGATTAAACTAAATTGAAAGGAAGGAGCAGAGAATCCCTAAATGGGGATATAAGCCAGAATATAGTTATTTTAAAATCAATTTATGCTTATAAGTTCAGGCTCTAATTACAGAAAGTCTTCCCTTTTCTAGTAGAAATGAGTGTTCTACTTAAAATTTCAGACTTCACTTGTAAAAAGGATTAAAGAGTCAATAGTTATGGAAATATTGTAAAGGAAATGGTGATCTATGAATTTATAATCATGAAGTTCTAATTAACTTCCTCATCAGTACTTGTAATAAGCATCACCCTCCTAATATTTTTGGGAAGTGAAATATCATTGTAAGTTGTTCAAATCAGGAACAACAGTTCTTGACAGAACTTGCTTTTTAAAAGCATAAATGAATACATGTAATTACTTCTCTTCCTTGGATTTTTCTGCAGTTTTCTTAATTTAATAAATTAAAATGGTGATATTGAAATGATCTGGTATCAAAGCCTCCTCTTTTATAATTCAGTAATATAGTTAGTGAACAGACCTCGGCCTTGATGACTTGTGTGAAAAGCACTTTGAAACTCCCTGTTCACAGATTATTCTTAATATGCATATAATAATCATTCAAAAAGCTAGAAAGGGAGAATACCTGTCAGCAGCTTAAATTCCCTTGTTTAACGTCATAGAAATAAAGACATACCTCCTTCTCCTTAGGAAGTTGTCAGGTCTGATCTAGTTCCCATAGCTGCAATATTCTTATTTTCAAATGTGCCCTCTTTTGCTGAGTTTGCTGTCTTTGAAAAGAGATGGGATGGGGAAGTCTCACCACCCAGCCCTTCAGGGCCTCTTCTCAGACCACAATCCAAGCTGCTGATGCTGGCCATGGTGAGGCTGGAGTTGACAGCTAACACACTTTTTTTCCTGGCCTTCTTATTTACCAACCATATGCCATTACCATTCATTTGTAACTGGCAGAGAAGGCATGTGGGACTAATTTCTTGTCTACCCATAGTGCTGCTGCTTTCAACTGGAGTTTTTGTCACTTGATCATGTTCCATTTAACACTTTATTAATAAATTTTGATATATTGTGCCATAATTGTTTCTTGTGGATAAGTCTCTACTCCCTGGTGTGATTTTAATTAATAACCCAAGAAGGCAGGGATTATGTCTTTACACATCCTTTGTAAAGATCCCTTCAAGAAGAAACCCAAGAAAGAACACATAGGATCAGTTCTTAGAATGTGTGCAATTATTCAGTTTTTCAATAAATATTTATTTGAACACTTGCTTTCTGCCATCCACTCTGCTTAGGGATATGCATAGCCAAGCAATGGATCCACTGGGCTTACACTCTAGTGGGAGATACAGATGAGTAAATCAGATAATCTAAGAGTGGGGTATTTGATTTGAGAGGATAAATGTGAGTTGTTTTGTATGAATATGGTCTGTGTGTATAGAGGAGGCTCTTTGGCAGCTTTGAGGTGCCTGGGGAGGTGACCTTTGAAATCAGCTGATACCTGAAAGGATATATAAGGGTTGGTCAGACTTAGCAGAGGTGGGGAAGGGTGAGGGGATAAAGACAGGGTGTTCATTTGGAAGAAGACCTGTCTAGCTAACTAGAGAGTAAAGGGGTACATTATGGCTGGAGCACAGAGTTCAAGTAGGGGTGGGGAGGCTGTAGAAGTGAAAGGGATCTGAAATGGCCTTATTAAGTGTTTGGGCATTATTCTAGAAATGAGGTTTTTTAAAGCCAGAGAACAGCATGATCAAATTTATATAGTTAGAAAGAGTCTTCTGGCCGTTCTGTGGAAGATGCTTTGGCGGAAAAGAGCTATAGGAAGACTACTTAGGAGTTCATTGAGTTATAGAGAGTAGAGATGATAGTGATCTGAACTGGGTGGCTAAATGGAGGGATTTAAGAGACATTTAGCACGGGATGTCCTTGAAAATTATTGGATTGTGGGAGAGGGGTGCAGTAAGAGAAAGACATGGTCAAGGGTGATTGGAAGTTTTCTTCAATTCTCTATTCCCCCTGCCATTCCTCCATCGTTGATTTTAGGCAACCATAGATTTATAGTTATAATATTCATGGTCATAAAATAAATATATGTGGGCCTTATAGGACATTTATGTTCAATTGTAATATTTTCTCTAATCTCTATAGGAAGACCTTTATATTATGGAGAGTAGTTTACATGTTAAAGGCTCTCTGTGTTAAAATATTAAACAGTATTCTTACGTACATAATTTGTAATAATGAAAATTTCACTTTTTTTTTTGTTTTTGAGACAGAGTCTCTCGCTCTGTCGCCCAGGCTAGAGTGCAGTGGCGTCATCTTGGCTCACTGCAAGTTCCGCCTCCTGGGTTCCCGCCATTCTCCTGCCTCAGCCTCCTGAGTAGCTGGGACTACAGGCACCCACCACCACGCCCGGCTAATTTTTTGTATTTTTTGTAGAGACAGGGTTTCACTGTGTTAGGCAGGATGGTCTTGATCTCCTGACCTTGTGATCCATCTGCCTCAGCCTCCCAAAGTGCTGGGATTACAGGCATGAGCCACCACGCCCGGCTGAAAAATTCATCTTATTTAATATTTCAGGGAAATGTAAATATATAACCACATTTTTCAACCACATTATGTCATTAAAATTCAGTTAATTAATGATGTATTTATTAGGCAGGAAAGGAATGTGAACTTTTAGTATAGAACTACCTACCCATCCATTGCCCAGCCATAAATGAAATAAAAATCTAGACATAACATATAAAGTAATGAAAACATTTGTTAGATATACAGATAGCTCCAAGTAGTTCTAGGAGTTATTAAGAGCCATTTGTGGTTCTCTGAAAGAGTCTGGGCCAATACTCAAATGCAACAGTTACCACTTTGGGATTATGCTTCTTTGATAGGGAATCACCAGTGGCCACTTCACTCCTAAGTGCCATCTAGACAGTTATTTCCCTCCCTCTCCTCATCCATTCTTCCCTTTCTTTCTTCCTTTTTTAACAACAACAAAAAATTTAATCTGTGGTTTTTTTGTTTTGTTTTTAGATGTATTCTCGCTCTTGTCCCCCAGACTGGAATGCAATGGCACGATCTCAGCTCACTGCAACCTCCACATCCCGGGTTCTAGCGATTCTCCTGCCTCAGCCTCCCTAGTAGCTGAGATTACAGCCACCTGCCACCAAGCCCGGCTAATTTTGATATTTTTAGTAGAGACGAGGTTTCACCATGTTGGCCAGGCTGGTCTTGAACTCCTGACCGCAGTCGATCTGCCCGCCTTGGCCTCCCAAAGTGCTGGTGTTACAGGCATGAGCCACCGTGCCCGGCCCTAATCTGTTTCTTTCCAGACCTCCCTTAAGTTCTTGGACTTGAGAAGTACTCTCAAGAGGTGTTAAAGAAAACTGAACCTGGCACCTTTGTTTTGGTCTTGGCTCTACCAGGATCAGCTCTGTAATTATGAATTTGCCACGTCTCAGGATCTTAGTTTCTACATCTGTAAAATGAGAAAGCTGGAGTACATTATTGATAAGGGGACTCCCAGCTATGATTCCTTTATCCTGCCTTTTTATTTCCCCCCCGGGCCCTATATATCCAGTTGCTTCCAGGCCTTTGTTTACTTGAGGGTCCTCCTGGTACTTGAGATTTGTTATCAGAGCTACCCCCTCATGTTATAGCTTCCATCATTTGTCCTCTGCCCCCACTGGCAGTACCAAGGGACTAGACTAGGATGAGTAACTGGTAAGGAGCCCCAGGGGAAGAGGAGAGGCAGCACAGCAGCTGAAAGTCCCATGTTTTAATACTTACAATCTGCATACACATCACACAGGAAAGTTGCCATGTCACAACATTCCCTCTTACCATTACTTTTGTTATTATTATTATTTTATTATTATTATTTTGAGACGGAGCCTTGTCTGTTGCCCAGGCTGGAGTGCAGTGGTGCTGTCTCGGCTCACTGCAACCTCCACCTCCTAGGTTCAAGCGATTCTCCTGCCTCTGCCTCCCGAGTAGCTGGGACTACAGGCACCCGCCACCATGCCCGCCTAATTTTTCTATTTTTAGTAGAGATGGGGTTTCACCATATTGGCCAGTCTGGTCTCAAACTTCTGACTTCATGATCCACCCACCTCGGCCTCTCAAAGTGCTGGAATTACAGGCATGAGCCACCGTGCCAGGCCTGTTTTTTTTTTTAACCAAATGTTTGAGTTTTAAACTTGTTTTATTTTGTGTATGTGTGCATATTTTTAAATTGGGGTGGAAGAGATGGAATGGTTGCTGAAGAGGGCAGAGGCAAAGCCACATAACACTTTACTACAAACTATTACTGCCTCTCCAGATACAAAGCACAGATTGCCTTACAAAGGTTGTAGTTCTCACTCATCCCAAGTCCAATCTGGCAACCCCACCTCCACATTCATCCTCAGGTACTGCTCTATCACATGTTTGTGACCGCTTCCTTCATTGCTAACATATGTCATCCTAAAACCGGCCTTCAAACTCGTTTCCTTCATGAATACTGATTAACTGCACTTGTGATTGGTCACCAATCACATTTAAGCCCCCTGGACTTCATGGTTATTCTTTTAAAATATATTTAAAATAGTTTCAGACACAAAATAGGAAAATAACAAGTCATTTTTATATATTGTGGTATATATACAGTAATATCCTCCGATGCATATTTTAAACACACTAGAAATGGGGTGATTTTTCACACATTGTTCTATTTAGTCTCTGAAATGAAAGATATGAAGGGTAAAGAGTAATTTTACTGCCATGAAGTCATTTGACCTCGCTTGTTTTCTCTTACTCATTGTGATTGCTGTGACTTATGAAGTTGATCCCAGCTTGGACGTTGGCATATATGATTTTGCAAAATGGTTCTTTAAAGGACTATAAGAATGTGATCATTTAAAGCTGTTTCAGAAAATGTATTGCTCCTACTGTGATATTAGAAATGACAATTTTTAAACTTATGTCAAAGTTTGATTATAAAATGGATAGTTTCAAAAGCTGCCTTGGTCTACTGCTTGATGCATTTTAAACTTGAAATGGATCTTTGAACACCTGTATGACTGCTGGACTAGCGGTTGTTTGTTGGTTTGCCACTTAGAGTCATCTATCACTATAGTAAGAAGCTAACGCCTATCAGTTGGAGAAAAAGCAAATACTTTGCATTGACAATCTCCCCATACCCTCTATTTTGTCATTTTCTTAAGCCATCACTGCTCTGGCTTCTAAAATACACGTTTTTGAATGAAGGTTTTTGCAGTGAATGGTCTCTTGTAGGTCTCAAAGTCCACTAGAAAGAGTACTGGGCTTTTGTTTGTTTTGAACCTTGCAAACAGTAATGCTTCTTTACCACTCACCCTCCCCCCACCCTTACCCTCCACAACGTTCCCGTTTGCTTATAGTTGTCAACGACCATGATCTCTGGACGCACGCTACAGTAACAAGTTTGTTAGTGATTTTCAAATAAGGTGCAAATCAAGGGATGGCTTTGTCCCCACTTCGGCGCAGGTGGTACAGACTTGGGGAAGACGCAGCTCAGGAGACAAATTCTCAGGGTGAGTCAGTCTCATCACTGACCGTTGCTTTTAAACCCTCCAGGAAAAATATGCCAGTCATTGTTATGATGAAAACAACCGAAGGGGTGGATGGTGGAATAAGAAGAACCGAGATAATATTTGGCCAGAGCTACGTGTAGCACAGGAGCCAGGGCGGCAGCTGCACCTGCGAGGAGCGCAGGCAGCAGGCGCGGCCTCCGGGCGTGGTGGTGGGCGTGGCCGGGCGGTGGGGGCGTGGCCGGGCGGCGG
>NW_016812402.1:265041-285709 GCF_001698545.2 Rhinopithecus bieti | reverse complement strand
GGGCGGTGCCGCCGGTTGGAAGTGGGTGGAGTTGCCCTTGGAGGCGGCACCGGACCTGGGCCCCGAGGCCCGCCGCGCCCTATCGGGCCTGAGCCGAGTGGCCCCACAGAGCCGGCGCGCTCCCGCCTGCAGGGGGAGGAGCGGACGGGGCGCGGGGACCGGCCAGGCCGCGGCGGGGCTGTTTCTGTTTCACTTTCCTTCACTCTGAGGCCGGCGCGCTGGCGGGCGAGGAGCAGCGGCGGTGGTGGCCGCTGGGTAGGTACCGGGCAGGCTGAGGAGCGGCAAGGACGCCAGACTCCTCGCCCAAGTTTGCGCCTCAGGCGGGAGCGACACCTCCAGACACCTGCCCTGGCCGGCCCCGCCTGGAGCCGGGAGGGCCCTTCGGGTGCAGGGGGCGACCGGCCGGGGCGGGGGCTTCGGAGCCGTGCCTCGCTTGGCGGGGAGAGCGGCCGGCTGCGGACGCCGGCCCCGGGAAAGGCTGCTCGTTCTCCACGGCCTGAGCAGCGCGCCTCTGGGGCCTGGGCCCGCGCACCTGCCGGGCGGGCGCGGCGGTGCTGGGAAGGCACTGGGCTGTGCCGCTGGGTCCTGCCGGAGAAGGCAGAAAAGTTCCCCTTCACCCCCGCCCCGTCATTGCAAGTTCTTGCTTCCCTTAACTGTCTTGGTCACAGGGCTCTGTGCCTTAGGATCTTAGCACCACCCCAGGTCGGGACCGTGTATTTCCTCTTCCAGAGGACTCTCTTACTTTGGAGCTTCATGGCAAACCTGTGGGAAAGGCAAGGCAGTTAATCCCAACTTACAGAGGAGGAAGCTGAGACCCAGGCACAGATATGAAACGCTTTGCTGAAGGTCATACAGAGCTAAGGGCCAGAACCCTGATTCCCTGTCTTTTAATTATGCTTGCTTTCTGTTATACCCACGAATGTGATTTCCCAAGAGAATAGGATGATTACACGCATTCCCTGCACATTCGCAGTGGCTATGTGTTGATGGAATGCCTTTTACCTTTCCGGTTGCTTTATACTTACCAATGAGTTAACAGCTAAGATGGGGGGAAGTTCCTGTTTATAGAATGCACTTAGGAAAATCAACACCTTTCATGTTGTGTTTTCTGAGAGGATACATATTTTACAGTTTAAAAAAAAAAACTGAGACAGGAAAGGCAACATTACCCAGGTTATGTATCTACTAAATGTGACCAGTTTCTGTTGAAGAGTTTTTGATCTAATAAAGACTGTAAAGAATGAATGTAACTATAAATCAAAATAAAAGGCAGATGTAACGGGAAAGAAGCATTAAAAACTAGGGAAAGATTGCGCTGAGGATAGCATTGGAGAAGGGCTTGAAGGGTAGGAGGCATGGAGACAGAGGAGAGAAAGGGCGTGTTGGATAGAGTGCGTAGAACCTGCAGAGGAGACGGTGGGAGAGGAGTGATCCCTTCAGGTTGAAGAAAGTTGTTGAAGGGTATATTAAGGTTAACCTGTAGAAGGTCTTATGTGACAGAATGAGAAACGTTTTTCTGTTTGTAAAGAGAAGACGCTGACATTCGTTGATAAGAAGACCCAAGTGTCACAGAATAAAATGTGTCTGGTAACAGAATATAAGATGGACTGCAGGTGGAAAGGTGATATACAAGTGGAGCAACTTGTATCAACTTGATTTGACTCGTAACTGGATGTAGGGTTCAAAATGGAAGTGGGGACCATTTTGAAAGGGAGGATAATGACTTCACTTTTTAATCTTCTAACTTGTATTGGCAGGGACTCCTAATAGAGCAGTCAAGCAGATAGTTAAAATGCATTAGCGAAGAGGTAAAGATACCAAACTGTAGTTAATAGCTTGGGGTGTCATTAGTATAGAGGTGATAGTTGAGGTTCCAGAACTGGATGAATTTGTCATTATTCTGAATTAAATTATAGCAAATTTGCAAGTTAATGATACAATGAAGATTATGTTCTATTCACCTAGTCACCTAATTGGGAACATGTAACACTTGCTGTTAATAGAATGACATTAATACATTATGAGGAGTTTGACGCCTTTTCTCTCATCTTTTGAAATGATTTTGGAAACAGACATGGGAAAGCAGAACCACCAAAAGGAGTGATGATCAGCGATCTCCTGATAAATCTGGATGCTAATTCTCATGCCTCAGGACATCCTACTGGGAACGACATACCAGCTCCTGGGATCAGACTTTCATCTACTTAGGACCCCTCTTTGCCCGAACTAATAAAGCCAGACTTCACTAGCCACGAATGGCTACCCAAAGGAAACACTTGGTGAAAGATTTTAATCCTTACATTACCTGCTATATCTGTAAAGGGTATCTGATCAAGCCAACAACAGTGACGGAATGCCTCCATACATGTAAGTTTTCGTTTAGGTTATTATATGCGTCAAAGTTTATATGTACATTTGTTCCTTTAAAATTGCCATGTTTTGTTTTTATCTATGTTGTAACTTTTAAGAAATGAGTATTCTAAGAATTATTTTAACTTTGAATTAATTTTCAGAATAGTTGTCATCAGGATGCCAGTGGCATGAAATTTTGCTTTTGTTATTTGAATCTCAGTAGTTGACTTTTATCACATTGTAAAATATTCTAAAAATCATAAGCATATTATCAGTTATGGTTTTTTTAGGTGAACTATTTCAGGTTTTTTATTTAAAAAAAATTATACTCAAGGATTTAATCTCAGAGATTCTTTTAGGATATGCAGACTCTAATTCGCTGGTTCTCCAAGTGTGATTCCTAGACTAGCAGCACTAGCGTCATCACAAGTTCTAGGAACTTGTTAGAAATGCAGATTATCAGGCCCTACCCTAGACTTAATGAACCAGAGACTCTGAGAGTGGGCCCAGCAATCTGTTTTAACAAGCCCTCCAGGTGATTCTGAAGCATGCTTAAGTTTGAGAATCACTGTTCTAGTAGTGTCTTACCTGTGGAGCTCCTAGCAGATTTCATTCTCACTTGTCCCATTGGAAGAGGAAGAGACATTTTTTACTGCCACTTATGCCAAGATTACACATACTCTATGTGTTTCTGCCAGCATGATTTCATTTTTTATTTCAGTGAAAGTAATTCCAGTAAGTTCTAGTTTAATGCCTAGTATGTGCACCAAAATAGAGATATACTTGATTTCATCTTAGCTTTACAATGACCTGGGAGCAGTTTGGAGTAGATGTAGGGGGAGAGAGAAGGTATAGAGATTATCTTCATTTTATAGATGTGGAAACTAACAGTTAAGTAACTTGTCTAGTCTCATAGCTAATGAGTGGTGGACTTATATTCAACTCCAGAACCCATGTTCTTTAATATACCATGGTACCTTTTTTTTTTTTTTTGGTAAGCCTTTTTTTCAGCTGTTTTTGCTCTGCTGAACTGACATAATGTTATACCAGTAGTTTTAAATGGATGCTAGATGGAATAATCTGGAAATGGTTGAAATGGCAACTTTTATGTTATATTTATTTTACCACAATAAAAAATAGAATCATCTGGGAAGCTATTTAAGCATACACATGCTCAGGACCCTGCCTGGGGAGATAAAGTGGGTCTTGTGGTAAGGTCTGGGCATGTATATTTTGGAAAAGCTCCCCAAGTGATGCTGATGTATACTCCTTTGGGGGTGTTACTGGCACATCTTATTCAATTAGCAGTTAACTATGAACTATCTTGTATTACTAGTTTGCTGTTGCCCTGTATTGTTATTTAACTTGAATAATTAATAATTAACTACCATTGAACAGACATTTATTGAGTACTTTCTGTGTGTCAGGCACTGTGCTGGGGTACAGAGGATACAGAAGGGCACAAGATAGTAAAAAAGTCTCTGCTCAAGAAGTATAATTCTAATAGGAAAACTAATTTTAAAAAATGCCATGTTAGTGATAAGTAGTATGAAAAGGAACAAAGCCCGATTGTAGATAGGAGACATGGAGTTATTTTATAGTGGGTCAGTCTCTTTGATATGATGACATTTGAACAGAAACCTGAAGGGAATGAAGGGCTCTGTGGATATATGGGAAGAGCAGTCTGTGTAAAGGGAAAATCAAGTACAGAGGCCTTGAGATGGAAATACACTTGGCCAGGTCAAGGAACAGCAAATCAGTTAGAAGCCTATTACTGTAGGAAAGCTAAAAGATTATAGGGCCTTCAACCAAGGCTATAAGATATGAAATGGAGGTGGAGAATGGTGGTTGTGTTGTGGACATATTTTGAAGGAAGAAACAATTGGCTACCCTAGAGTGGGGACTTTATCTTCTACTTCCCTGTTTCCCATTGCACCAAGCGTGGAACCTGGACCCAGTCCACAGTGTGTTTTGTTTTGCTTCTTTGAACATTTGTTCATTGTTTTAATTTTGGATTCATCCAGCAAAACTGCCAACTCTGGATGATGAAAAGAAAGCAAAACTCTCCCATTTCTATCTATATACTACAAATTTTATATATGTCCTTTGGAAGAAAATTTTCTTTGGGTCATAGTGAAATCCCAATTTAACTGTAACTTTTTTTTAAAAAAAGGAAAACAAAAGATTATAGAAGTATAAACAATTAGCTTATAAGAAAGGTGTATGTGTATATATATATATTCTCCCATCCAAGGACTAACCAGGCCCGACCCTGCTTAGCTTCCGAGATCAGACGATATATATATATTCTCAACAGCAATTTAAAGCCTAAAGGGGTAAATTAAATGACAGTTTAACTGCACATGTTGTCCTGGCCTGAAAGATCCCTTGGTAGCCATCAAGCCCCTTTACTGAGAGAGAATGAACATTGTAGAAATGTGATTTAAATACAATGGTAAGTCCCAAATGTGGCCTTTATCATCAACAGAGAACACAAAAAGTAGAGTAAATGATGGAGTCAGGTACTCCATTGCGTCTCTGAGGAGATCTGAGGATTCCGGTAGCACTAATCTTTATATACTGTCAGGTCCTTTGATTTCTATGTTGTTTGTATTTATATTGAAGCTTATAGGCGAAAACTATCCCACTTGCAAGGTATCCCTTATTAGAAATATTTATATACAAACAAATACAAATCTATATTTATACAAATATATCCCACTTGCAAGTGGGATAGTTTTTGCCTATAAGCCTCAATATAAATACAAACAAATATTGATAACATAAATTGTACTGCAAAGCAGTATTCCTCAGCCTTTGGTTGGGTCTTTGATATGTGGTGATATCCTGGGTTTCAACTTTTCTACAAGGTTTTCTCATATATAATGTAGGATAGATACAGTTGTTCTGTGATTTGGGATGGGTATAAAATTAAATAACCAAATGGGAAAGGCAGAAAGTGAGAAATGTTAAGTGACATTGTAGTACTGTATAATATTTTACATCTTGACTTAGGCATATACAAAGAGTATCTTACTTATCTTATACAAAGTCTACAATATTATGATGCTATAAAGAATGAGTTAAGAATGAGTAAATGCTAGTTTTTATGGAGACTCATAAGAAAATATAAGGTGTTCTTACTATTCAAGTGTGAAATACGTAAATGAAGCTTTATTATTGGTGTGCAAAACCAGACATAGAACCTGCTCTTCTGGACTCTCTGGTCAAGTGAAGAAAGAGTAATCAAGTTAAGAAATGTAAAAACAAACAAACAAACAAAACAAACAAACAAACAAAAGATGCTGTTAAGTGCAATGAGGAATGACAGAGGGTGATATAATAGCAGATGTGTATCAGGATACTGGAGCAGAATGATATGCAGAAGAAACTCGTGTTTTGTGAAATTCCTAAAGCTACAGATCATATGCCATCTCAGACAGATAGTAACCCTTGAGTAGTGGTGCAGAGGACTACATATGGGCTGGAGGCAGGAGCTACTAATAATCCCTCTGCTTTGGTAGGGGTAAATGAAGTTACTTCAATCTTCTTTCAGATGACTATGCAAGTGCATTTCAACTCTCTTCTCCATCTCAAACCAGATAGGTTGGTGCTTCCCCATTCTCTCAGAGAGAAATTCTGGAGCCAGCACTGCTGGGCTGCCCAGTAGATGTAGGTAGATGTAGAAAGAAGGGCCCGAAAAGTGAGCTCGTCAAAAGGAAATAGGAGGTAGAGATGGTGGGGCAGCCAGGAGATGCAAAAAATCACGTCATCATATCACATGATCACATTTGATCACATGATCAAATCAGCATCATAAAAACCACATCTTTAGACTCTTTTCACCTACTAATACTTCTTCCCTTCAGTAGGCCAGGGACATTTGATAAATAGATAAAATTTTTAAATGAGTTAAAATTTTCAAACACAAATGAGTTTTAGCTTTAAATGATCACTTAATACTAGATGAACTAAATCCACATTAACCATGGTTTACATGGCTGTGAGATAATTTTAATAGCCTAACAAACCAAAGGAAATAAACACATAATTTTTGCACAAATAATTATTTCATTATTTAAGTAATTACATATCAGCACTTTGCTAGCCACTGGGGGTACAGTGGTAAATAAGATAAATGTGAAATGTGTACACTATTGAGCAAACTTATACGCCAAGAAGAAATTTCTAACACATGTATTTAGATGTATTTTTTTTTTCCTGTGTAAACTCATGTATTCTGAGACTTCAGCTACCTATGCTGAGGACTCTCAAATCTTTATTTTTGGCTTACACTTTTCTTCTCAGCTGCAGAATCCTACTGGATGTCCACTTGGATGTCCTGAAGCCACCTGAAACTCAGCATATCTACGAATGATCAAATGGGATGCCAGCACTCAGTCATCCAAGCAAGAAATATGCTACGTGCTTGACTCTACCCTCACAAAACTGGGCAAAATCCTGCTGGTCTCTCTCTTTAATAGTTCTCAAATCTGTCCCTTTAGTTTCATCCCTCTGTTACTGTTCTCATTCATGTTCTTATTACATCTCACCAAAGCCACTGCAGCACATTCTTAACTGTGTCCAAGTGGTAATAATTAAAAACAGCTTACTGTCTTTATCATTATCACTCTTAACCTACCCTAAAATTTCCTAAAGGTATCCTGTTGACCTCAGGATACATTAAAGCTACTTAGTGGTGACTGGTTTCTGCCTACCACTTCCTCCCCTACCACCTAACACTCACACATACAAATACTTGGTTCAACTGTTTGCTCTCCTTGAAATGAATGCCTCCTCTGTGCCCAGCTAGCAGTTACCCATCCTTTAAAACTCATCCCCTTTAAGACATGCCATACCACGTGCAGATTTGGGTTAAGTGTCTCAATAAAATCTTAAATGAATAAATGCATGGCTAATAAGTTATTTTATTGTGTATTTTTCCTTTCAAAGATTCAAATGCAGTGATAGGTAACTTGAAACGCATATAGGCAATGTTGGTTTGGAATTACAAATTTAGAAAAACTGTCTCCTAGGATCTGCATAGGAATCTTTGGGGTCTTAGGGAGAGGGAGAGACTCTGGACTGGGATTAGAAATTGATGGCCCTAGATTAAGGGATGTTCTGTCTCTTTCACCAGGTGACCCTGGTGAAAAGAGAAACTTCAAAGCTGCTTAGAGTGTATCTGCTGGGTGTGGTATAGGTTGTTGATTTAAAATGAAAGACTTTTTACTTAAACTAAGGACAAAGAAGCTTTGTTCCAGCAGCTCAAATGTGACCAATACAGTGTATTGGTTCTTAACCCTTTTGTGGTCAGAGGCCCCTATAAGAATCTAGTGATTCTTTCCTCAGAAAAAAAAAAAGGATGTTTATAGACAGAATTCTGTGGTACAGAAAAGGAAAGCTTTCTTTCCTCTTTCTGCTCTTCAGAGATTATGGCAGTAATCCCTAACCTAAGAATAAATTCTTTGCAAAAACACATTGTTATACTTATTTTTTAACTTCTACAAAGAAAGATTAATTGATAATATAGTTGATGTGATAAAAGACTCAGCGATTTTATGTGGTAATATGTAAGAAGGAATAACTTAACCATAAGATGACAGAATTTAAGTACTACCAACCATTTATTGTTTTTGAACAAATATAAATATACAAGTACTTAAGGTACAGAGAACTCATGATGCTCTGATATTCAATATTTAAAAATCTTGCACTACATACACATGCTACTCAAAGTGAAATCTCTGAATTAGCTGCATCCACCATCAGCAACATCACCTGGGAACTTATTAGATAGAAGCACAAATTTTTGGGCTTCACTGTAGACTTACTGAATCAGAATCTCTGGAGAGAAGGGCAGAAATCTTTAGTTACGAGCCCTGCAGGTGATTCTCTGGTACACTAAAGTTTAAGAAGCACTGCTCTGGACCAGACATCCTTTAAAGTAGGCAGTTTGTACTTTTAATCATAGAGTTGTTAAAATAAATGCTAATAAAGGAATGAAATATTAGCTATTGTTTTATTGAATGTTTGTTATATGGGGCATCATGAGCTTTACATTCATTGTTTTATTTTACCCAACCAAGAACCCTTCTAGTTAGGTGGTATTATTTAAGCATCAACAAATATTCATTAACTTTTACATGTGCCAGTCATTGTTCTAGCCACTGCAACACAGCAGTAAATAGAACAGGCATAGTCTGTGCCCTCCTAGAACTTAACGTTCTAATAGGACAGACAGATAATAAGCAAGTAAAGTGGAATTTCAGGTGCTATGCATGACAAATGCTATGAGTTAAAAACAGAAAGGTCTTTCTTGGGAGTGGCCATCTAAGCAAGAACTAAAATAATAGGATCAATCTATGAAAAGGTTTAAGGTTAAGAGTATTTCAGATTCTTATTCCGGAGGTAAGACTGAGAAAGGTTAAGTAACAGCCAGTAAGTGCTAAAGTTGAGTTCTGAATCCTGGATATGTGACTCAGGTACATCTAACATCATATATGTTATGACATTTTCCTAATTTTATTTTTCTTCTTTCTGCTTAGCTTTATTTTCTAAAATTTTTTTAAGCAACATGTTAATTTAAAATTCTAGTTAATGTTTATAAAATAAACCTCTTCTGTGTTTTCCTGACTATGTAACTGTTATATACCCAATACTGATCTGCATTTATTCTGAATGAATAGCCATTTTAATGAAAAAAAGATATAAATTGAATTTCCAATAATGTATTCTTAATAAGAATAAAAAACGTATTTTGGAATAAAAAAGGCCAAAATAGAAATTATATTTATACTCTCAGTAGGTGCCAATATAATATTTTAAGATATACTAGAAATGATGTCATTGGTGTACTGATGTTACATATTTCAAACAGTATTTTGGCAGAAACTAGTCATTCATTCATGAAAGTGATTATAGTGTTCATTTTGATGACTTTTTAAAAATAATAATTATAGGTCTTAATCTCGGTGTCATCTATTATTAGTAATAATGTTAAAGAAGAATTATGTGTATAGTTCTTTTAGCTTTTGAAACTATGAATTAGATAGCAGGGAATGTTTAAATAGTCGAGCAAAGCGTCACAGTGGACGCTACAGCACAAAACCAAAGGATAACAGAAGTAAAAAAGTAAAATCTTCTATATTGACTTATGAGAATATATCTTGGTCAGAATGAGTTGGGACTGATATCAGTGTTGGGTTGAGAAAAAGTATGTAACCTAAAATGCAAATATTCATGGTTAGAAATCATCAGTATACAGGTATGTTTAAGAGTCTAGCACAAGGGTTCAATATAAGCATTATAAACAATTAGTCTAACTTCGTAAAAAAGACAAAAGATAATTTTCATTTGGATATTCTGAAGACTTCACAACTACTGATGTTTTATATGTACTGGTTTTACCAGTATTATATCAAAATGTTAAAGCCAGTGAGCAAAGCTATATTTTCTCAGAATATACATGTATTCATATATATATATGAATATATAATGTCAGAACCACTGACACTCAATTAATAGAAAATGATCAATGTTATGTTTTAGTTTATATTGAACTTATTTATTTATTTATTTAGAGACAAGGTCTCACTCTGTTGCCCAGGCTGGAGTGCAGTGGCAAAATCTCGGCTCACTGTAACCTCCCTACCCCGCTTCCATCCCCCACAGGCTCAAGTGATCTTCCTACCTCAGCTTTCTGAGTAGCTGTGTTACAGGTGTGCACCACCATGCCCAGCTATTTTTTTTGTATTTTTTTTTTTGTAGAGACAGGATTTGAACATGTTGCCCAGGCTGGTCTTGAGCTCCTGGGCTCAAGTAATCAATCTGCCTCAACCTCCCAAAGTGCTAGGATTATAGGTGTCAGCCACCGTGCCCAGCCTTTTTATTTTAGAGATGGGATCTCACCATGTTGCCCAGGCTGGTCTCGAACTTCTGGACTCAAGCAATCCTCCCACCTCAGCCTCCCATAGTGTTGTAATTACAGGCATGAGCCACCAGTGCCTGGCCTAATTTACTTTGTCAAAAAAATTACTAGTAAACTCAGTCTCCTCCCTTGCTTTAGTTGAAAATGTAAGCTGCTTTCTGACTTGACTGCAATAGTAACATGTGTAGGGTCTACAATTTTGGTTCCCTTTAGTGTTCCTAACCATTGTGTTCTCATTTATATTATAAATCATTACTAAGCATTTTGTCTTCCAGATACAATTCTAGGCACTTGAGACTCATCAAGCAACCTTGTAGGCAATAAACAAATCATAGTGTGTATTATATTAGGTGATAAATACTGTAGAAAAGGGGAAAGTCAAGCTGAGTAAAGGAAATTGGCCAGTGAGGTGTTATAATTTCAAGTAAACTTGTGTTCAGGGTAGGCCTCATTAAGAGAGTGACTTTTGAACAAAGACCAGGTAAAGGAGTTAGCCAGATATGTGAGGGGAGAGGTGTTTCTGGTAGAGGGAATAGCAAGATTAAAGACTCTAAAGCAGGAGTGTGACTGACTTGTTGAGAAATGACCTGAGTCCCATATGGCTGGACAGCAGTGAGTGAAGGAGTATTAGAGGTGATGGGGATGGGCATGGCCACAGGCACATGATGCAGTTCTTGTAGAGCCATCTTAAGGATTTTGCTTTTACTCTGAGAGAAATGAAGATCCATTTCAGGCAGGGTTTTGAGTAGAAGAATTATATGATCTGATTTATGTTTAAAAGAATCACTCAGACTACTGTGTTGAAAGCAGACCTGTTAGGAGGCCACTGCAGTAATCCAGGCAGGAGATGGTAATGGCTTGCATCAAGGTGGTGGTAAAAAGTGATCAGAATCTTAATAGGTTTTGAAGGTAAATTCATATTTGCTAATGAATTGTATGTGGGTCATGAAAAGAAAAAGGAATGTAAGCTATAACATATTAAAATGGAGATGTCCATTTGAGAGTTGGACTTATGACTCCTGGAATGAACAGCATATGGATCATTATTTAAACAATGAAAGTTTGAAGGGAGGACCAAGGACTGAGCCCTGGGGTACCACTGTGTCAACTACCTATCAGGATGAAAAGGAGAAATGAGTGAGATAGGAGGACAATAGGAAGAGTGGGTCCTGGAAGGCAAAGTAAACACATAGTGTTGAAGAGGTGGGATCAACTGTGTTAAGTGGGTTGAGTAAGGTGGGGTTGAGAATAGACCCCTAAATATAGTAATGCATAGGTCATGGTGGTCTTTTCAAGTGCAGTTTCAATGGAGTGGTAGGAGCAAAAGTCTGGATAATGTCAGCAAACGGAAAATTTTTTATTTTCTGGTTTTGAATATTGTACTATGAAGACATAAGTATTTAATCTTAATAAAGTAAAGAAAAAGTGAAAAAGAATGGGAAAAGATGAATTAAAGAGAATAAGTGCCAGTATCTCAAGGAGTTTTACTGCAAAAGAAAGCAAATAAATAGCTAATAAGGGAAGTAGGGTCAACAGAAGTGGTTTTATAGGGTTCTTTTTGAGCTGGGGAAATATGTTTAAATGTCATTAAGAATCTTCAGTAGATGGCAAAAGATGTAAGTGAAAGGGGACTGGATCAATGTTCTTAGGTCATGGTGACAGGATCTGGCATATAGGGTGGAGGATGGCTTTAGATAGGTACATGAAGTTCTGGAAATAGGCAAAAACACAAAGTATAGATGCTAGTAGGTGAATAGGTGTGGTGGTAAAAGTTCTGTTTGTTTCAGTTATTTTATTTCCTCTTGTTTTCAGTAAAGTAGAAAGTGAGGTCCTCAGTGGAGAGTGAGGATGGAGGAGGATATGTTGGGGGTTTGAAGACAGAGGAGAAGATATGAAATACTGGCAAGAAGTGTAATGGACTTGGGGCATTGAGTATGACAGCCTGGCAGATGAAGGATTCACTTGAGGTTCATGGTCATGAATGTAAGGTGAGAGACCAGTCAGCATGGTTGCATGCTTTTCTTCCACAAAGTTCCACTGTAATCTTGTAGAGGCAGAGTAAATAGAGAGTTAGATAGAGTTAGCCAGGAGTAGAGTTTAGTTAAGCAAGTATGGCCAAAGAAGAGAGGGGAAGGGGAGTCAAAGTACAAAAGAGTGATGCTATCAAGGGTATGTGTGAGGAGTTGATTATTTTGATTGATCATGGAATTTATATTGGTAAGAAGGGGAATGAGGCCATTGCAGCACTCACTGAACTACCAGCCTCTATGACCTTGGGGGCCCCACTCGACTCTACAAGTCAACCTGCAGAAGTAGGGTAACCTTTTCTACCTTCATAGACCTTTCAGGGTCTCCTGGCTTCGTCAGTCTAAGATCCCTAGACCATGCTTAACCCCCCAGGCTGTTTCCTAACCCTGTTCAGGCAAGGTGTGCTTCACTGCCTGTTGCTTTGTCTTAGCAAAAAAAAGAATAAAGTGTTCTACTCAGTAGAAGATAATGCTGTCCTTAGGGTTCTCTGTAAAATTGCAACTCATGTAGGCCTTTGAAAGAAATGGGCCAATATATGGCACATTATATAATACATACACATACATAAGAGAAAAAATATATATACATACATATACATAACATAAGAGAAAAATTAGTTCATTATATAAATAAAACAAGAAGATGCATGGAAGCAAATTACAGCTATTCTGGATTTTTAAAATTAGTGTTAGTTTCACGTGTAAGAATAGGTATCAAAAGCAGGAAACTGATGCCTCTTCTCTTTGAACATGACCACAGTTTACTTACAAACTGTTAACAGATAAGAGTTTTCAAGACAAAAATGTATATAAAATGAGCATTATCAAGAAATGTGTATGAAGATTGTGAATTGCTTAAGGAAGGAAGAAAAAATATTCTAAGTTGACAGATAACAACACATCCAAAAGATTTTAGCAAAGGAAGTCAGCCTTTGGTCAGTTTTAATAAACAGAGCATTACTAATGAATGAAGACACTTAAATACATGAGAGAAAATATTATTATTGTTTTATCGCCAGTGATAGCAGAATTAGCACTCAAGAGTAGAAATTTGCATATTTTGACATCAAAGCTGGGAGGCTCACTCTCTGTGATACATAAGAGACCTGGGGGGACCACATATACATCTAAGATAGCAACAACAAATGACCTTGTACCTTTTGTGTAGACACCCTCAAGAACTTGAAAATAGGAAATAGGATAACTCTATAATAGTTCAGCTATGAAATCAACATGTAATAGTGCATCAGAACAGGTATATGCTAAGTAATTGGGAAGAGACAAAGCAAGATAGCTTCTAGACCAGTGGGAGTGTACTTGAATTTAAACATATGTTTACTTTTAACATAAACATAAAGCAAAGGAAAGAATGCATAATAGAAAAGCATTGGTCAATCTTGGACACACACCTCACCCTATCCCAGTAAAAGAAGTGTCTTACATACAAAAGATAGGCTCTTCCTATTCAGGTGAAGCAATGTGTCTTAAACTTCAAACCTGAGTTGCAAGACTATCACTGGGGTAGAAATGGAGGCAGGGAATTAATACCAGTGAATGATAGGCATTTCAAGTTCCATCAGCACGATATCTGTTTTTTATGATTAGTGCATCAAACTAATCACAGTCTGATATTATTCAGTATTCTGATGCTGATTCTTCTTATCATTTTATGCTCATCCAGTAATCTAATTTATGGTAAAGCTCACATTTATTGAATACTTAGAAGTTACTAGACACTGTAAACCAGTAAACTTTATATATAGTCTCCTTTAAGCCTCACAAGAATCCTGTGAGATAGGTACCTTTGTTATCTCCTTTGTACACAGAAACACAAAGTAGTTTGCCTAATGGCAGAACTGGGATTCAGATCTAGGCAGTCTGCCTCAAGATTATCTGGAACAACTATGCTATACTACCTTGGTTTTTCATGTATATCTGCATTATAGGGAGAGAGTACATTGATCACAAATTCTTTAATTATTTTTTGTCCTGTCATAGTGATTTCTTAATGGTGATAATAAAGTGACTTCTAATGATGGTTTAGCAGAGAGCCAAATCCTGGAATCGGCAGCCTAACAATGGTACTAGTCAGTCAGATTTTTGTGACTACCTCCTAGGCTCCCTTGGCCAGTGTTTCCTAGTTATCTTTTGGCTGCATCCATGAGAGGGTTTTGTAGAGTTATAGTCCTGGTGCTAATCTCCTAGATATTCTGAATTAATTGGTCTGGGATGGAGCCTGTGAGTCAATTCTTTAAAAATTCTAATTAGTGATCATGATGCCTATTTAAATTTTAGAACCACTGCTTTAGATAATGCAGTGGCCATTTCTCTATTAATTTGTCCAACAACCTAGTTCAAATCTAAGAAGTAGTAAAAGTAGGGAATTCACTTAGTAAACATGAGGTGAAAGTTTAATGATATCCATGATTAGGTAAATATAAAGGGCCAGGCGTGCTGGCTAATCCCAGGACTTTGAGCGACTGAGGCAGGAGGATCCCTTTATTGCGGGAGTTTGAGACCAGCCTGGGCAATGTGGTGAGATCCTGTCTCTACAAAAATTTAAAAAATTAGCCAGGTGTGGTGGCCGATACGGTTTGGCTGTGTCCCCACCCAAATCTCAAATTGAAGTGTAACTCCCACAGTTTCCATATGTTGCGGGAGGAACCCAGTGGGAGGTAATTGAATCATGGGGGCAGGTCTTTCATGAATAGTGAATAAGTCTCATGAGATCTGGTGGTTTTAAAAAGAGGAGTTCCCTTGCACAAACTCTTTCTTTTTGCCTGCTGCCATCCACGTAAGATGTAACTTGCTCCTCCTTGCCTTCTGCCATGATTGTGAGGCCTCCCCAGCCATTTGGAATTGTAAGTCCAATAAACCTCTTTCTTTTGTGAATTGCCCAGTCTCAGATAATGTGTTTATCAGCAGCATGAAAACGGACTAATACAGTGGCCCATGCCTGTAGTCCCAACTACTCAGGAGGCTGAGGCAGGAGGATCACTTGAGCCCAGGAGTTTGAGGTTGCAGTGAACCATGATCATACCACTGCACTCCAGCCTGGATGACCAGAGTAAGACCCTGTCTCAAAGAAAGAAAGAATAATAAATAATAAGTATATATATTATATGAATTTTTTATTTTGATGCCAGGGACCAAATGTTATTAATTCTAAGATGCATTGCATAGTGGCTTGGATTTTAGGCCTGGAGCTGCGCAGCCCAGGGATGGATACTATCTCTGCTGCACAGCTGTGCAGCTGGGAGCAGCCTACTCAGGTTGTCCAGCACTACATTCCTCATTTGCCAAAGGAGGATAGTAACTGTCCATACTATAATCCATACAGAGTCCTGAGCCCAAGCCTGATATTTGGTTAGTGCTCATTAAATGTTAGCTAAGTTGTTGCTTAAGTGTTTTCCCATCTGAGGACATCTTTGGTGAGCCTAACTCCCTTTCTGACCCAGGTGTTTCTTATGGCTATAGAATCTGTGTGGAGTAGCTGTTGAGAACGAAGACTGTACCTGGTCTGTATACAGAGTCTTAACCTTAGACTAGGACCTCTTTAACATCATTCTTGGACCAATTGGGTTAACCACTACAGCGGTTGAGCAGTTAGAGAGTTTGGTGTTAAATCTTTTTTTTTTTTTTTTTTTTGAGACGGAGTCTTGCTCTGTCGCCCAGGGTGGAGTGCAGTGGCCGGATCTCAGCTCACTGCAAGCTCCGCCTCCTGGGTTCAGGCCATTCTCCTGCCTCAGCCTCCCGAGTAGCTGGGACTACAGGCGCCTGCCACCTCGTCCGGCTAGTTTTTTTGTATTTTTTAGTAGAGACGGGGTTTCACTGTGTTAGCCAGGATGGTCTTGATCTCCTGACCTTGTGATCCGCCCGTCTCGGCCTCCCAAAGTGCTGGGATTACAGGCTTGAGCCACCGCGCCCGGCCTGGTGTTAAATCTTTAAGAAATTTTTAAAATGTGCTGTACTGCTAGTATGGACTTCAAATTATAAACTAAGAATTAGAGGTGAGTTTTGTAGTAATGAGAAGTTTTTTAAGCATCTAAGGGAAACCAAATCTTCATTTTACTTTTTCCCAGTTTCACTGAACTTCAAGCCTGGATTTCCTCAGGTTCTAATTTACATAAGGTTGTGCTTTATTTAACAGTTCTTAAAAGCCATGTGGGAGATGTATCTTCTAGAGATTTTTTCTTTAAAGGAACAAATAAGCTATGAAAAGGGCTATAGACTGTTTAAAAGGATATCTAATTGTACAACTAGACATGTTTAAGGCTCCTAAAATAAGGGATAAGACATTCTTTTTCTATATATTGTAGATCTATGTAAATAAAGTGTGAAGAAAATGTATCACACATACTTTGGTTAAGAAAATGGATTCAAATATTGGGTTTAACCACTTACTAGCTTCATAATTTTAGACAACTTGCTCAAATTCTCTACTCAATTTTTTATAAGAGGCCAAATGCTAATTAATAGGAATGTAGTAAGGATTAGATTATTAAATTGTATTGAATTAAATATATGTTGATTAGGATATACATGGATATAATAGGTTGAATACATGTGCATATTTAAGATAATGCCTGGTACATAAACCCATTAAGTGTTAACTATGATAATAACAATAATTAACAACTACCACCAAATCATCCAAATGAAAAAGAAAGCAAGTCAGAATATTACATTGTTTAGCATCTTAAAGTTGTCTTTTACTAAAACTATCTGAAAAAAAAACATTGTCAGGAAAAACAGTTTTTGGTATTGGCCTCTGAAAAAAAAAGTTTTCAAAAATTCACATTAAGGCTGGGCGCAGTGGCTCACACCTGTAATTTCAGCACTTTGGGAGGCCAAGATGGGCGGATTACTTGAGGCCAGGAGTTCGAGACCAGCCTGGCCAACGTGGCAAAACCCCATCTCTACTAAAAATACAAATAATTAGCCAGGTGTGGTGGTGGGCACCTGTAATCCCAGCTACTAGGGAGGCTGAGGCAGGAGAATCACTTGAACCCGGGAGACAGAGGTTGCAGTGCGCCGAGATCATATCACTGCACTCTAGCCTACGTGACAGAGTGAGACTCCATCTAAAAAATAAAAACAAACAAAAATTCATATCAGAAAACCTGGATTTAGGTCTTTGTGCTGCCATTCACCAGAATAGGCAGGTGACTGGGCCTATTGAAACCTCTTTTTCACCAGCAAAAGTGGAATAAGATACCCTATCTCAGTTGTTGGTATGAAAATAAATTCACCTCTTGATAGGAGGGATTCTGTCTCCATCTAGAATAGCACCCTTCAGTAGAGATAAAATGTGAGCCATGTGTATAATTTAAAATTTTCTAGTAGCCACACTAAAAAAGAAACAAGTAAAATTAATTTTAATAATATATTTAATCCAATGTCTAAAATATTGTCATTTCAACATGTAATTAATATAAAAATTATTGAGATTACCTTTTCTTGTTATGTCTGAAATCTAGTGTGTATCTTATACTTACATTACATCTGAACTTAAACTAGCCACATTTCATATGCTTAGTAGCCGCATGTGGCTTGTGACTACTGTATTGGGCAGTCCAGATCTAGAATATAGATTAGTATTCCCATCACTGTTCTTGGGTACTGGGGCTGCTTTGACCTTAAGCAATTAGCATAACTTTACTCTTTAATGTGTGCCCCTTTGGATGCTTGAGCCCTACAACTCTTTCATGAGCAGCCTAGCTTAGTATAGCTTCTGAGAGGATGCTAGGGTCCTACCCTTAGCCTTTTGGCTGATCCAGGTGAGGACTTGTTCTGGGCATGTCACATACCTCTCTATTTGGTCAAGCCTGGTAGACAACCAAAGATTGCCAACCCATTGAGTATGATAAACCTTTTGAACCACAAGGATCAGAGCTCCATGTCAGAATGGAGGCTTTTAAAATCCCTCCACTCTTGTTTCTCTCTCTCTCTCTCTCTCTCTCTCTCTCTCTCTCTCTCTCTCTCTCCTCTCCTCTCCTCTCCTCTCCTCTCTCTCTCCTCTCTCTCTCTCTCTCTTTCTTTCCTTTTCTTTCCTTTTCTTTCATTTGCCTTTTTCCCAAATTTCAGAGACTTATCTAGCATCCCTGGGAAAAGAGCAAATACCAGCAATCTTCTGAAGGAATGCAGCTTCTCTGTTTTCTACTTCAACATGGCATAATAAGGCAGTCCTCTCTTCCCAAAGATTATTTTGACTTGAGAAGACATTTAGAAACTCTTTTGGGGACAAGAAATTTGGGAAGAAGGCGAAGTATTCAGTTGTACATAATAGGTCTAGGCTAAGCTTTTTATATCTAAGCTTTTATTTTTTTAAGGTTTTAAGGTTTTATTTTTTAAGGTATTTATTTATTTTTATACTGTCTTTTACCCACATTTTGTGAGAACTGTCGTGAAGGCAATGTTATCCTAATAGCTGTGTGTAATGGTGAAAAGAGGTAGAGAGTACGGGATTCAAGTACATTCATCCAACAAAACACTGCTCAAATGTCACCAACTTAGGGGTTGCTTTGAGGTCCTATCCTGATCACTTTATTTAAAATAGCCGCCACCTCCCAGCACCCAGTCTCTACCTTCTTTTTTGGAGGCAGAGGGACAGGCAGGTAAAAATATCACTTACCACTAACTAAAATTATTTGTTTGCCTTCCTAAATAAAGTATAGGCTCCATAAGAATTTGGGCTTTGTTTTGTTGGCCCCTGCATCCCCAACTCCTAATATAATGCCTAGCATTCAATAAATTCCTATTGAGTCAATGAATAAATAAACAAAAGGAAATTCTGCTAATCTCTGTATGTACTAAATGATTTTAAAATTAGATACCTGGTCAGAGTTCTTCCATGGCCATTGTTGCTTTGGCCAGTATATGTGATACATTCGGATTTTCAAACAATCTCACTTGTAAGAATCCTAGTGTTTAGTTTTGACCAATCATTTTGGTAAACTTTTAGATAGTGTCAATCATGAGGAGTGAGAAAGAAGTAACTTGAAATGCAGCTGTGAATGGGGAGTAGGAGAGCCAATCTATGCCATGTGAAAATTTCAGGTTATACAGGTTAATAGAATGGAGAAGGAGTATTGGGATGAGGAATTGAATTAATATTTTATAGCTCAGGTATGGTAAATACTGTCTAAAATTTTGGGGCAAAACATTGGCATAATATGTAGTAGAAGCTTAGTTGAGAGAAATTTATAGCCAGAGAGATTAGTAGTATTTGTAGGAAATGTGGGCTATATAGCCTTGTGGCCCCAAATCCACAAGTCATATTTCCATTGTCTTTGTTTAGAATCTTTATTTGAAATTTTATTTATCCCTGTCAGTTTTTCAGTCATTCTTCCAATTTACCTCATGCCTTTGTCCAAACTTGATACCATTATTCATACTTTGTGCTCCGTGGAATTATAGTACCTATGAGCAGAAACTCATTACACTCTGCCAAGGCCAGCAAAGTCCATTGTAACTCCCGGTTTGTCCCTGGTGCACCCTGCCAATAAAAGTAATGCAAACAGGTTGAAAACTCTCAAGTTGTATTAAGAGTTATTTATGTTGCATTTAAATAAATGTTTAGCAAAGGAAATGAATGCAGACTTAGTTTTTACCTTTTCTGTCCTTCCTTAAATGAGAAAACCTATTTTGTGTAAATATACCAGCTTTTTTAGTTTAATATGATGATGAGTAGAGTAGTATTTGGTGAGTGAATGTATTTAAGAAAACAATAAGCAAAATAGTGTATACTTTTATTTGTGGCAGTTGACTTTTATTTCAGTTGGGTTTTATTACAGTATTAACAGTTGTAAGGTTTTTGAAGTTTAATTAAATAATGATATTCTACTTGTAGTAGGTAATTTTAAGGTCTGTTTCTAATTACACTTAGTTTAACATTAAATGAGCATTCATATGATGCATTTTAACCTAATGTCTTCTTTCTTCTTAGTCTGTAAGACTTGTATTGTTCAGCACTTTGAAGATAGCAATGATTGCCCAAGGTGTGGCAACCAAGTTCATGAGACAAATCCATTAGAAATGTTGAGGTAAGGATGTTATATTTTACAGTTCATCTAATTTACATAAATTGAATAGGCTCTTAATTTTTATTATATGTCATAATATTTCATGTTGTCTTGACTCAGTTAATATAGGTCTTATGATTTTATTTTAAAGCATTTTATTTTAAAGTATTTTATTAAGGAGTATTAAAATAAGGTTTTACATCTTAAATATTTAAGAACTACATTTCCAAACTAAAAGTATAACTTTCTCTTAGGCTGTAAGAGTGACTTTAGGTTACAGGTATTTTAGTATTTTATTTTATTTTATTTTATTTTATTTTATTTTATTTTATTTT
>NW_016812402.1:257617-264603 GCF_001698545.2 Rhinopithecus bieti | reverse complement strand
CCCGGCCTATTTTTAGTATTTTAATAGTCTACATTATGTTGAGCTACATGGTAGTAGAAAGAGGGAGAACTCACAGAAAGACTAATATTAGGACTATTAATTTTTTAATTTACCGTATATTCAAAAAAGTACATAAACATTTATGTAAAACTTAAAAGATTTTTTTAAGACTACCATTTACTTATCCCTCAACTTTAGCAGTATAACCATATATATACATATATATAAAATATTTATTTATTTATTTAGTTTGAGACAGAGTTTTACTCTTGTTGCCCAGGCTGGAGTGCAATGGTGCGATCTCAGCTCACCACAGCCTCCGCCTCCCAGGGTCAGATGATTCTCCTGCCTCAGCCTCCTGAGTAGCTGGGATTACAGGCATGCCCCATCATGCTAATTTTGTATTTTTAGTACAGACGGGGTTTCTCCATATTGGTCAGGCTGGTCTCGAACTCCCGACCTCAGGTGATCTGCCTGCCTCAGCCTCCCAAAGTGCTGGGATAAAGGCATGAGCCACCACACCTGGCCTAATCATATATTTTTAAAACTAGAAGTAGTCTATGAGATTCTAATCCAAATCCCTTTTTTCCCAATTAGGAAATTGAAATCTAGAGAAGTGATATGACTTGACTTAAGGTTTCACAGAATACCTGAAATGTCACTTCCCAGCTACAGTCCATGTGTCCTCACCACTAGACCCATTTTCATTTCATTGTTCCCACCATAGCTCTAAGGTGGATCACCTGTGGGATCTTTAAGAAGCTACTCGTCTCAAATCCAGTGAAAAGCACAGAAGGGGTCAATTCCAGAGTTAGCTTTTTAGTACTTTTGAACTTAAAAAAAAAAAAAAAAAAAAGCTACTTGTCTAAAGATAGAGCTAGTCTCTGGAATCTTTCATAACTCTCTTATCTGTGTGATATTTGCCATCATTCTATAAATCTGGATTTGCAAATCTTACATTTCAGCCTTTTGTTTTTCAATTTTAATGCCTGTTTGGGATCATTTGTCTACAGGTAAATGTCTAGCCCTGTAGTTTTCAAAGTGTGGTCCCCAAACCATTAGTATCATGTTAGAAGTGACAGTTCTCAGACCACACATCAGATATGCTAACTCAGAAACTTTGGGATTGGAGATCACTGAGTTTAGCAAGCTCTCTAGGTGATGCTAATATATGCTAACATGTGGGAACCACTGGTCAACTCTGGTCTGTAATTCTGAGCAAGGCTTGTTCTGGTTGGATTTGTATCAGTGCCTCTCAGCTGGGGGTGATTTTGCCCCCGGGATACATTTAGCAATATCTGGAGACATTTTTGATTGTCAGATCTGGGTGAGTGCTCCTGGAATCTAGTAGGCAGGGGCCAGGGATGCTACTAAGCATCCTACAATGCACAGGATAGGCCCCACACAGCAAAATTTATCCAGCCTAAAATGTTAGTAGTACTGGAGTAAGGAAACTGAATAAAGCAAACATTTTCTCTCAAATAATGTTTTTTTTAATTTTAAAATAAAAAACTGTTAATATCCAGTTGTAATGAAAATTATTACCAACTGTTAATAAAACTATAATAACTTATTTTCTTAAAATATAAAAGGTTAATAAAACAAACAGTTAATAATTATTACCTTTTCTGTTCTTAAAGGACCACATCATAAAGCAATTTATCTTAATCTTTTGATTCTGACCATTAGATACCTGAAGGAATCCAGCCGCTGTTTAATGAAACCTGCTCCCTGGGCTAAAGTATAACATCATACATTTTTAAACTTTTTATTTGGAAATAATTTCAAACTTAGAATCCCCCAAATAAAAGTAGTACAAGAGCTACGTGCATTCTGTTTACCCAGATTAGCCTCTTATTAACATTTTCTCTCATTTGCTTTATCATGTGCATATGTGCATTGCATGCTTTATTTTTTCTGCACTATTTGAGGGTAAGTTACATGTATCATGGCCCCTTACTCTTAAATGCTTCACTGTATATTTCCTAAGAATAAGGATATTATATTATGTAACCACAGTATGATTGCGTTGGTATAATACTTTAACCTAACTTCCATATTCCAGTTTTCTTAATTTATCTAATGATGTCCTTTATAGAGATCTTTTCTTCCTAAAATTCCACCGAAATTACCACAAAGGAATTTTTTTAAAGACATAAACTCAGATATAATAAAAACAAGATATCCTGTATCTTTGACACCTAGGATAGCTCCGGAAACATGATAGGTTCTCAATAAACACTTTTTAAAGGATAAGAAGAAATGGTAGCAGAAGAGATGTCAGCAGAAACTGAAAGCTAGAAAGCAGACTGGTGGTGGTGATAGTTGAGCAAACCTCAGAGGCCTGAGGATACCAGGAGAGTAAGGAGGTTGTAGGGAGCGGAAGATCTTTACCAAAGTTTCCTACAGCAGGCTGCTTCTTCTTAGCCAAAACTAGATTACATGACAGTCTCTAGGTAAAGTGATATGGTGAGTTTTGAAATGCTTTAACAAATCATGAATTATCCCTGAAGGTGGCCACATTGCAGCCAGAACATAATTGGATTTTGTTAGCCAGAAATAAGGGGAATTTAGGCTCCTTCATTAGAAGCCTAAATTGCCTGTGACACATGTAGGAAAAAATTTACCTTCTATGTACTTGTTCACAGTAAGTTATTGGGAGATGTGCTGGAGCATAAACCAAGAAAGAATAAATGACTCTAACATAGTAGAGAGGTGAAGGGATATGACAATTGTGCAGCAGACCTGGGGAACAAGCAGTCTGTATTTGTACTGTCCAGTATGGTAGCAATTAGCCACATGTGGCTGTTAAGCACTTTCGATGTTGCTAGTGCAACTGAGGAATGGAATTTCTAATTTAATTTCAATTAAAACCTGAAGCAGTGTAAATATTTTTCCACTAAGTATAACTTTAATGTTCAATAAATAAAAATTACCAAATGTATTATTAAATATATTTTAATATATAGCAAAACATTAAAGTTAGTTTTACATAAAAGTATAAAGTACTGGTGTTAATGTGCCTACTAAAAATTTAAAATTACATATTTGACTCACATTATATTTCTATTGGACATCACTGATATAGACAATAGAAGGAATATGGAGAGCTCCATGAGGGGAATCATTCATCAGCAAATATTTACTGGATGCCTGCTATGTCTGGGCACTATTCTAGGTGCTTGAGGTCCATTCACAGACAAAATAAAGGTCTTTGCCCTTGTAGATTTAATATTTTTGTAGTGAGAGACATTCAATAAACCATATAATAAGTAACTTATATGGTATGTTAGAAAGTGAAAATTGCAAAGGCAAGAAAGGGGAAAGTGTTGTGGGGTGAGGAGGTCAAGAGTGTGAAGGGAGGGGCAGATGGCAATTTTAAATAAGATGGTGATGATAGGCTTCTGTGAGAAGGTGAGATTTAATCAAAGACTTGGAGACTGTGAGAGGTTAACCATGGGTAGGTCTGGGAAAGCATGCCTATTCCAGGTAAAGGAAGCAGCCAGTGCAGAGTGCCTAAGTCAGGAGTGTATCTATGCCTTGTTGGACGACCAGCAAGGAGACCTGGGCAGCTGGGGAATAGTGAGTGAAGGACAGAATACTGGGCAACAAGAGCAGAGAGATCATGAGATTCCAGATTGTGAAGAGCCATCTAGGCCACTGTAAACATTTTATCTTTCACTCTGAATGAAATGAGAAGCCCCTGCAGGATTTTGGTTGGAGGATTGATCTGATGTGAACATTTTGATGACTGTATTGAGAACACCCTGCAGATAACAAGGCAAGGGTAGAAGCAGGGAGAACAGTTAGAAAGTAATTGCGATGACCCTGGTGAGAGGAGGTAGCAGTAGAGGGGACAAGAAATGCTCGTGTTCTGAATATATTTCGAAAGTAGATCCAGCAAGGTTTGCTGATGGATTGGATATAGGATATGAGATAAAGAAGAGCTGAACATGACTTTAAGATTTCTGACCTGAGCAATTGGAAGAATGGAGTTGCCGTTAACTGAGTTGGGAAGATTAATAATAGAGCAAGGAAGGGGTAGATCAGGACTTCGATTGTGGACATGTTGAGTTATTTCAGAGAAGAGAGAAAGTTGGTAAGCGGATATATGGGGTCTGGAACTCAAAGGGAGAGGTCTGGGCTGGAGAGAAACATTTAGTAGTCTTCAACTTATAGAAGATCTTTCAAGTTGTGAGGCAGGATGAGATCACTTCAGGGAGTGAGTACAAAGAGACATGAGTCAAGGACCAAGGATTGAGCCCTGGAGAACTCCAGCATTAAGTGTTCAGAGAGAAGAGGAGGAGCCAGCACAAGAAACTGAGAAGGCACAACCAGTGAGGTAGAGTAAAATCCAGGAGTGTGTGGTGCCCTAGAAGTTAAGTGAAGATAGTGTGTATGTCAAAGGACACAGAGTGATCCACCTGTGTCATTTGTTGTTCATGGCTACAAGTAAGGTGAAGACTGAGAATTGATGGTTGGATTTAGCACAATGGAGGTCATTAGCCTTGAAAAGAGCACTTTCTTTAGAGCTGTGAGGCCAAAAACCTAACTGGATTGTTTTAAGAGAGGAAAGGAGGGAGAGGAATTAGCAACAGTGAGTATAGTATTGACAACTCTTTCAAGGAGTTTTACGACAAATGGGAGAAAAGAAATGGGGTGGGGGGTGGTTGCTGTCAAGTGCAGCCAAGAAGGTTCTTTATTTTGTTTTGATATGGGAGAAATAATGGCATATTTGAAGGGAATGATCCATAGAAAGCAGAGAGTTAATCATGTTGGAGAGTAGGAAATGGAATCTCACAGCATAAGAGGAGACACTGGTTTTCAATGGGAGCATTGACAAAAAAATTGTAGCAACAGGCAGACAGACAGCGAGTACATGGTGCAGATGCTGTAGGTAGGTATGGTGGCCGGGGCCTGTGGAAGTTTGTTTTTCATTGCTTTGATATTTTTCATTGAGAAGAAAGTGTTTGTCGGCCAAAATTAAGGATGGAGGAAAGGGATTTGGAGAGTTGGGGAGAGAAAAAAAGCATATTGTCCAGGGGAGTGAGAGAATCAGTGCACTTGTGAGTGTAGTGTGATTCCTGGCAAACTTAAAGGCATGTTTGGGTTGTAGTTAGAGGAATTTGAAGGAGTGTGGTTGTGTTTTTATCCAGCCATGGGTGCCAGTGCAGAGTTGATGGAAAGTTGGATTTAACCTGAGTTGTACTAAATAATTTTGAGCAAGTAAGAGAGACAAATCAAGGGTACATGTAAGGAAGTGATTTAATGACTGACCATAGAACAGATTAGTCCTAAATTGGGCTGGAAGGACAGAAAGGACATCAAAGTCGTAAGTAATGTTTCAGAGGAAACAAAATGAAACTAAGTTGGTTCCTGATCTGTTTGTACGTAGTAAGAAGTGCTATTTTTTATGCACTCCTACTATTAAATAGTCTGGGAAAACTTTATGAATGACCTCGTCTTGAGAATAAGGTAGCATTTGGTTTGATTGGAGAGTACAGAGAGTATTTGAGCCAGGATGTAAAACATGAGGGAGAAAAATGAATTGGAAAAGACAAGGAATTCTTGGGATAATTGAATAAGCCAGTTGGCTAGAGAAGAGAGACAGTGAGCAAATAGTACCAGTTATGGTTTGTAGGTTGAACTCAAGTTATATAAACACATGAAGCCAGGTAATAGGGAGAAATTAGTCCTTGAGCAGGGAACTAACACAATCAGATTAGTACTTTAGGAAGATTCATTATGAGCACATCTCTGCTCTGCTCAAAGTAGAATGGTAATTAATTGAAGGAATGGAAGAATTGATGGGGGAATAGGTGGGACAGATACTGAGAGGGAGCTCTAAATGTGTAAATGAAGGGAAGGAGAGAAGTTAAGATCATTGTCGTATTTTGAGCTGATTTGGGAGAATTATGGTATCACTTAAAAATTTAATTTAAAAAAAGTGAGACAATGACTGGGATACTTAGTATTTTCTTGGAGGAGGATAGATGAGACAATCTTGACATAGATTAATAAAAGGAGGTACTTGAAATGTTCAGCATCTGTTAGAAATATGGAACTTGAACTCAGCAGAGAGATGTGATATATAGGCAGACAGATAGATAGATAGATAGATAGATAGATAGATAGATAGATAGATAGATAGATAGATAGATAATCTGCCTATATGTTAGTTTTGAAGCCACAAAAGCAGATGAAATCCCTAAGGAAGACAGAACTTAGAAAAGGTCAAAGAGTGCAGAGTATAAAGCAAGGGAGAATATCAGATTTAAAAGTAGCTGGGTAAAAGAAAAATACTCAGTAATAAAGAAAGAACAGACTTGAAAATTAAAAAAATAAAAAAAGGAAATTTTCAGGGAGGCAGGCAGTGTTAGACAACACTGTCAAACTGCTGCAGAGCAATATAGAAGAAATATAAACTTAAAAAAGAATTTTTAAGTTTAAATTTTAATTCTAAAAAATTTAAACCTGGCCGGGCGCGGTGGCTCAAGCCTGTAATCCCAGCACTTTGGGAGGCCAAGACGGGCGGATCACGAGGTCAGGAGATCGAGACCATCCTGGCTAACACTGTGAAACCCTGTCTCTACTAAAAAATACAAAAAACTAGCCGGGCGAGGTGGCAGGCGCCTGTAGTCCCAGCTACTCGGGAGGCTGAGGCAGGAGAATGGCGTAAACCCGGGAGGCGGAGCTTGCAGTGAGCTGAGATCCGGCCACTGCACTCCAGCCTGGGTGACAGAGCAAGACTCCGTATCAAAAAAATAAAATAAAATAAAATAAAATTTAAACCTATTCAGTATGGAAATTTTGAATGATTTGGAGAGTTCAGTAGAGTAAAAGAAGCAAAACAGAGTATGTGACAGAAATAATGTAGGTTTTATTTTCACATTTTTTTTCCAGTTAGAAGAAAAGATTGAGAAACAGAATGATAATTTGAAAAGAGTTAATGAGTTAAGAAAGGTTTTGTTTTTTTTTTTTTTTTT
>NW_016812402.1:251899-254904 GCF_001698545.2 Rhinopithecus bieti | reverse complement strand
TTTTTTTTTTTTTTTTTTAAAGATGTGGGAAACCTCTTGTGTGTTTGTAGTCTTGTAGAAGAGTAATGTTGTTGAGCAGGATGAAGGAGATGAGGCGGGAAGCGGGTGTTGTGGGGGCAAGAGAATGGGATTGAAGACAAAAGCCATGAAAAGATGAGTTATATGGCAGGAAAGAAAATAAGAAAAATGTCAAGATAAATATTTAAAGTTTTCATTTCAGAAGGTAGAACAATAAAGTGGTCTAAATTTCTCAGAAGAGAGGAATGGAGATTATTTCCTTTAGGGGAAAGAGCCAGAACTGTGGTAGAGATTTTGAGAATGGGTGTATCAGCTGTTGCTGCATAACAGACAACCCCTAAACTGACACTTGAAAAAGCAAGCATTTATTATTACTCCTGGTTCCCTGGGTTAGCTGCGTGGTTCTTCTGGTTTTGACTGGGCTCACTTATGCAGTTAGCTGCGCATTGGGTAGTCTGCTGTGCTGATCTTGGGGGATAGGCTGTCTGTGGACTAGTCTAAAATGGCCTCCTCAGGGCAGCTTCGCTCTCTTCTATGTGGTCTCTCATCCTCCAGCCTTGTTCTCATGGCAGCAGGATTCTGTGAGAGAGAGAAGTAGAAACAAGCATTTGATGCCTCTTAAGGCTTAGGCTTAGAACCAAGCAGTCACTTGTACCACATTCTGCTGGCCTCAACAAGTTTTAAAGCCAGACCATATTTCCAAGGCAGGGAAATAGACTCCATCCTTAGTCAAGGGAGGAATTTCAAAGTCATGCTCAAGAGTGTGGATATACAGCTGGGGACTGGGACCATTTTTGTTATCAGTCTACTACTGGGGAAGGCTGTAAATAGGTGTGTTCCGTGGATGGAAGAGTGTGGTATAGTAGATGTGCTAAAATTGTGTATGTATTTCATAATATATATATATGTAAGATACACATCTCAGACTATTTACATGTCAGATTTTTGTGTCTTCATTGTTAGTATTTTCTTTCTCCCCACTTTCGAAGGTTGGACAATACATTAGAGGAAATTATATTTAAGCTGGTCCCTGGACTACGAGAACGTAAGTGGCTCTTTAGGTTCTTGCAGATGTTTGTGTTTTATGAAATCAACATTTCTATTAAAGATTTCTTGACTTTTATACTCTTTCTCTTAAATTAGAAGAACTTGAGCGCGAATCTGAATTTTGGAAGAAAATAAGCCTCAAGAAAATGGACAAGGTGACTTTTCTTATGTCTGTTTCTGATAGCATCTCTTAAATTGGTCAGCTTTTCATAGTTTAGGTGAACTAATATCTCTCTTCAGGCTCACATTTTTCCTGCACAAAATTCATGCACCCTTTTATTTACATTATGAACCTTTTTCTATATGAGATTTTATATCAATGAATGTAAATCTGAAGCCACTTTAATTGAAGGTAATTGGAAATAGAGGAAATTGAACTTTGGGAAGAGAAAAGGGAGATAAAAGAAAATTGACTAGATATTTATAGTAGTAATTTCTAGGGAGCTAAAGGAAGCTGAAGTAAGAAATAGCCACAGCTTGCAACTAAACAGTGAAGAGTTTTTTGTTCTGTTTATTTTGTATGTTTGTCTCTATAGGAGAGGGAGCTAAGATGTGGCTGAGAGCCAGATCAGGAGATTTTACTATGCTCTGATACTCTGGAATGAAGTTTTTATAAGTAGAGCTCAGGTGATACAAACTTATATGTCATGGAAATTTAGAAAGTATTTCTGGGTGTTTATGGGAATTTTCCCCATCACCTATGCTGCATGTCCATATTTCTCCTCTGGGTCCCAAGAGACTCAGCAATTAGTAATTTTTAATAATAATTTCAGCAAAGGGGCAAACATTACTGAGCAGATAAAAGGCTTTTAGTATACATACATACATATATATATATAATCCACACAAAGGGATATCTAAAATTATAAGAAAGTATCATTCCCATTGTTTTTTAAATATGAGATTTAATTTAGGATATCCTAAATATCATTTAAAGTTATTCAGGAATGTGTGTGGGTTCTTATAGGGTCAATTGTGAGTTCAGCCTCCCAGTCTTGGTTTTCCCATAAGATCATAGGATTGTCAATTTTACATGGTTAAGGTGGATGAGATCTCTCTTTTTTAATCTGTAAAATGGAGATTATCATTTTACTAGTTCAACTTAACTGTGCAAGGCTGTTAGAGCCGGGGAAGTTTGAGAATAGTTTTGATGACTAGAATAAGGTAGCAAGAGACTATTTTACCTATAACAAAAAAAAAAAAAATGGCAAAGAAGCTAAGCCTGACCAAAAAAATGACTTAACTAGGGCTTGTTTTACCCGTGTGTATACTGCAATTAAACAATAACAACCAATTATAGTTGTGGTATAGTAAAAATATAGATAAGGCTAATTAAATATTCCAGTTTTTGACTACCTGTTCAAGAGGACAGGAGCCTGAGGGATTGTCATCAGAAGTTATGTGGTAGGTTTACCCTATGATTATATGTATCACAGCTTGACTTGTGAAGGGCTGTAGCCTACCTTGTGAATTTAACTCCCTTTTTCTATTGTTTCTCCCTTTTTAAAGTATTTATGGTATTTGGTCTTTAGCTTGGGTGGAGAATTTGGATTTTTTGTTGGAGCTGGGAGTTTGGTTCATAGAAGGCAAACTCCTATCTATGTACATTCTCTATAAATAGGGAGAAGAAAACATGTAGAAAAAAGAGAACCCATCTCCCCGCTCTATGATACACCTGTAGTACTTTTACTACAGTCATCGAGGAGGATCAGGCCTGTCACTTTGCAGGGGGGGCTTTTCTACAATGTAATGTTTGGCTGGCTAATTTTTTCAAGTTTTAGCTTAGAGATATCTCATCTGGAAATCGTCCCTGAAGCTCTGCTTCACTCCCAAAGTTTGGGTTTATTGTCTCTTTTATATGTGCATGCATAGTCCATTTTACCTCTCCCATCGTATATTTGTCTGGTTTTTTTCCTTTTTTTTTTTTTTTTTTTTTTTTT
>NW_016812402.1:215447-251627 GCF_001698545.2 Rhinopithecus bieti | reverse complement strand
TTTTTTTTTTTTTTTTTTTTTTAATTTGCTTTTATTTCATTCCATACCCTGACCACTGTGAGAGAGAGGATGATAGCTCTAGTTTCAGTATTGTTCCCTCAGGCCTTGTACGATGTGTATCCAACACACAGTTAAAGCTACTCCACAGATGAATGGTAAATATAGCTGCATTATTTATAGGCTACAGGTATGTAATAGGTGAAATACATTTGTATATAATATAAAGTATGCCATTCAGATTTCTTTAATGGAGTTGTAACGTTATATATTAATAGCTATATACATGTTAAAAAAACTAATTCATTATGCTCGTTTTTTTCACTGGCTGGAAATTTTGAGAACTTTTAACATTTGAAAAGTATTTGGTTTTAATTTGAATATATACTTATATATAAACTTGAGTATAATTTATATATACACATATAATTTGGAAGTATTTTTATATATCCTGTCCACTTTCTAACATAGTCTAATTACTAATTGTAATCTTTTGGCTAAATTCAGCTAGTCCTGAATCTTTCATTTGGATGTCTCAATGAGCCTAGAAATCTTAAGCTATGTTAGTAAGTTTCCAATTTTTTTTTCTTTTTTTACAAAATATTTCCGTTGTTGAGTTGGTTGGAACATTTTAAAGATACTAAGTTCTTGAAAACTGCTAGGAAATTTTTTTAAGTTGGTTTTTGTTTCGATGATCAATGTATGATTGTTTAACTTTAAAATCAACTTTGGTTTATAGCTAACTTAGGTTTGTTTAAATTATACAGATGATTCTTCAAAAGCTGACAAACCGAAAGTAGATGAAGAAGGTGATGAAAATGAAGATGATAAAGATTATCACAGAAGTGACCCACAAATTGCTATCTGTCTAGATTGTTTACGAAATAATGGGCAATCAGGGGACAATGTAGTAAAGGTGAGTGAACAAGTTCTGTGGTATTTTTATGATCAGTTTTTTAGTAAACCCTTGATAATTTGTTGACAAATTTTCTAACGCTTCAAAATGTTTGTTTTCAAAGTTTTAATTAACATGATTAAATAAAATACCATTCTTTGACAATCCTGTGCTTACAAATGGTTACAAGTCCCACAACTGAACCGTCCTGGGCCAATGCCACCATCTAGTGGCTAATGCCCAGAATCACACCTCTCTTTCTCCACCTCCTTTTATACCTTTGTTGGGAATTCATATGCATGATTTCTGTTTTTTAGAGTGGTGACCAACTTAGAGAATTTCATGTCACTAGTAGTTCTAGCCATTTTATTCATTCTCTTCTAATTTTATCCTTTATTTCTCTATTTTTATTTGCAACTCAACAAGATTTCCATGTCAGAGCTAACATACTTTGTGAATAATTTAATCAACTAGTTTTGAAGTAAAATTAGATGTTGTAAAATGCCTCTGAACTTTTAAATTCCTTGAAGGCCTTCAGTTATTTCCTATAGAATCTCCATTTCTGGTACTGTTCTCCTCTGCCTCTGCTAATTGAATCTTTCCTTAGAGGATCTTTATAGAAAGTTTAAAACACTCTGCTTTTATTGATTTTCTTTGGTCTTTAAATGGTGTTACTTTAATAATGTTTTCTACCTTTTTATTGCAAGCAGCTTTTCTTTTTATTACACATATTCACTACTTTAGCTGTTAGATTTTTGCCACTTTATCCTAGCAAATGTCAGCCACTGAGAATATTGTTTCTCTCTCTGTATTCTGTGTTTTATTCAAATGCCTATATTCATTGTCTCTAATTTTCTTTTACTTCTTCTGTGTAAATCTATAAGCTAGTAGGTTGAATTTTTTACTAATATGTTTAATGGCATTTTCCTATTAGGAAGTGAAAAACAATTTTTCACTTCAGATTAAGTTTTCCTAGCATCTTATAGCAATATTAATGAGCATAGTAATTCAATGACTATTTATCCACTATGTGAATAGTAGGCAGTGAAGATGTAAGTAGTAAGAAAAAAACATCTTTCACTCAAGGAACTTGGTTAGGTCTTATACATACAAATAGTTAAAATAAGGTAATTCATTTTGTTAAGGGGAATTTATTGGACAGGTCATGTAATAAAGTGCATCTGTATTTACAGAAATGACCACTGTACCTGTTTATCCTTATAATACTTTCAGTTGTTTCTTGTGGTCTTTCCCAAAAGTCATCTCCCTTTTGGAAAGTTCTTTTCATAGAGTTCATGGTCATCCTTTAGCTCTCTAATACATGAGTTAGCTCATAGTGAAAGTTAAATCAGTGGAAAGGCTGAATATCTTCTCATAAACAAATGTAAAGTCCACTTCTCTGCATCATTTCTCATATGAAAGTACAAAATACTGAACTTTAGAAATGTATTTGAAAAATTAACTACCCCTGCTTGTTGTTTTCCATTTTGACATCTTTGACACTTTGCTGTTCTAGTCGACCTTTTATCCATTCAGTCTTTCCTTTATGAACTTTTCTTCATCCTTGTACCTTCATTCTTAGTTTATAAATTACTTTTACTAAGCTACCCTGGTTCTTCCCTTTTTTCCTGGGCCATTCCTGCTTTGTCTCCACTGGCTCTACTTCTTGCCTTCTACTTGATATATATGAGTATGTCCTAATACTTTCCGTATATCTATTTTAGAAAGTCTTCTCCATTTTCTATGTGGCTTCAACTACGCAAAGGATTTTTTAACTTTTATTTTAGGTTCAGGGTACATGTGCAGGTTTCTTACATAGGTAAATTGCATGTCACAGGTGTGGTATAAGGTTATTTTGTCACCCAGGTAATAAGTATAATACTCAATAGGTAGTTTTTCAATCCTGTCTCTCCGCCTACCATTCCGCCTTCAAGTAGAGCCTCGTGTGTGTTGTTCTCTTCTTGATGCAAAGGACTTTTAAGACCTCATTTCCAACCCTGCTTTTTTTCCCAAGCTCAAATATTATATCTCTGTTTTTAAATAGACCAGTTGAGAGTTTCACTAACACCAGAAACTTGACTCATCTAAGTTGTCTAATTCATTACACTTTCATCTAATTTTGGTCCAGACATGCAGTTTTAGTTATGACTACTGTCTTTCAGCCAATCAAATAAGTTCCAAAGCTTGGCGTCATCTTTGACCTGTTACTGTTTTCTTTCAGCCAGTCACCAAGTCCTGCAAAATTCCCCCCACTTTAGTGCTGCTCACCCTTATATCTACATTTTTTAAAGTAGTTATTAAGTGTTTTCTGTGCCCTTAATTTTTATTTTGTTATCCAGGGCTAGGACCACTTGCCTGAGTTTGTGTAAGGCCCAGAGTAAGGGCCGTGACCAATCTCAGGGTCAGATGGTAAATGTTTTAGACTCTGTAGGCCATATGGTCTCTGTTGCAATTTACTCAACTTATTCATTATAGCACTAAAGCAGCACAGACAATAGTAAATGAATGGGCATGGTTATGTTTCAATAAAACATTACTTATAGAAATTGATGGCCAGCCAGATTTGGCCTGAGGACATGGCCATTGTACAGGCCAAAAGTTTGCCACCTTTTGGCCTGTACAATTAAGTCATAACTCCTTACATTAGCATTCAAGGCCCTTCATTAACAAGCACCTCTTTTAATAAGTTTATCTCCCATTAAACCCATTAGTAAATCCTCCTTTCAAAACAAGTGATTATTCCTTTATTCCTTTATGTATGTGTTCATTCTCTCTCTCTCTCTCTCTCTCTCTGTCTTCCCCCCGACCTCATGTGTGTGTGTGTGTGTTGGAGACCATATATCTGACAAAAGATCTGTATCTAGAATATATAAAAGTTTGTGTTACGAATATTTAAGACCTCTAAAACTTTGAACAACCCTTCCTGTTTGGCGTGTTCTTTCCTCTTCCACCATCCTATGCTTCTGTCAAGACCCAGAGATTTTTATTCTTTGTGATGCTTTTCCCAACCTAGTGAATCCCTTTTCTGAAATTCTGTAGTACTTACATTTATCCCTCAATTAGGGATTAGTTTGTTATCTATTAAGGATGTGCCTAAGAGTTCTAGGCACTGATATTGTCTTTTTTTATGTGTGTGTTGTCCTTGATACTAGACCATAAATCCCTTAGTGGCAGAGACACAATGTCTGTATTGCTTTATAGCCTTTTCAGCCATCTCATTCCTCTGCAGTAGGGTGTGATTCACAAGTGTGGTGGGGCAGTAGTTGCATGTAGCGTTTATACAGAATACCTACTGCTTTTGTAATACAGAAGTCAAAGTTAACAGTGGGATGTCAATAGAAAGAGTAGGGTAAGTATCTCTGAAAATTCACTTTTCCATAAAAGTATAAAACTACTGGCAAAAATGTTCAGTATCAGCTTTTTCAAAGATCTGATATTAAACAAAGGCTTATAGATGCCTATAGAGCATTTTATCAAAAAGATGACTAACTCTCAGTATAAAAGGTGAGCTTTGTGGCATTTTAACTTGCTTTAGTTCCAGCCCCTGCTCAAATTCTGCAGTAGCCTTGAAAATAACAGCCTGCTTTCCCATTGCAGTCTCTCAGGGACCAAAGGGAAAGAACAGAGGTAGAGCTCTTTCAAAGCCGCATTGCCAAAGAATGGCCATCATTTGACCTGTCTGGTTGTTTCCTAGGAGACCCCACTGACAGGATTGTCAGTATTCAACTTGACTTGGAGCTTGCCCCATGGAAAAGCCTTCTCTGTGGGTGGGGAAAGGAGCATTTGTCAAAACAATTACAGACAAATGTTTCAACTTTACAGCTGCCTGAGGTATCGATAACATTTGGAGCAAACAAGAGGCTATCCAAAAAGCTTAAATGGAAAAGCTGGAGAGCGAGATGTCCCTAGGAGCTTCAAAAAGATGTGACATATTCCTTGAAATCTAGAGGGCCATGTGCATATGTAGAGTTGTATGTATGTTCAGGGAAGACCTGAGAAGGCCCTAAGCTCTCACCTCTGCCTGACCTTGAAGTGCTCTGCACGAGTAGGAAGTGAAGATTAAGGCAGAGTTGTCAACACCTTGGTTGAATATTGGTGGTATGCCACCAAACACATACCCAGACCGTTGGCAAAGACTGAGCAACTTAACAGCTCCAGATGTGTAAAGAAATCTCTGTTCAATTATTAGCTGACCTCTAGGCAGAAACTTTCATGACTACATATGGTAAAGAATACAGACTTTATGGAATTAGTTTAGGACTGAAGAGCAGGCAGGAATCTGATTTCCAGTATTGCAACATTTGTATCATTTAAAATGTCTAGTTTCAACAACAACAAAATATGAGAGATACTAACAAATACAGTGGTCCCTCAGCATATGTTGGGGATTAATTCCAGGACCCTTCATGGATAATAAAATCTGTAGATCCCATGTCCCTTATATAAAATGGTGTAGTATTTGTACATAACCTGTGCACAACCTGCTATATACTTTAAGTCATCTCTAGATTACTTTTAATACCTAATATAATGTAAATACTATGTTAATAGTTGTTAATACTATGTTATTTTTATTGTATTGTTATTTTATTGCTTTTAAAATATTTTGATCTGTGACTGATTAATTTCCAAATGCAGGACTGCAGTTACAGAGAGTTGATTGTATGACCCATACACAGGAAAATGAGCAGTCAATAGAAACTGTCCCTGAGGAAGCCTAGACATTGTACTTATTAGGCATAGATTTGAAATTATCTGTTTAAATATGTACAAAGAACCAAAACCATGGTCTGAGCACCTATATGAAAATACAAGAATGGTCTCACCAAATACAGCATATTAAATATTTTTAAATATTCTGGAGTTGAAAAGTATAGCAACTGAAATGAAAATTTTACTGGTAAGGCTCAACAGCAGACTTGAGCCAAAGAAAAAAAAAACCTATAAAATTGAAGTTAAATGAATTGAAATTATTCAGTCTGAGAAACAGAAAATAGAATAAAGAAAAATGACCAGGTCCTCAGAGACCTGTAGACATCATCAGGCTTATCAGCATACACATAATGGAAGTTCCAGAAGGAGAGGAACTGGAGAAAAAAGGACAGAAAGTGTATCTGAAGAAATAATGGCCCCAAAAAAACCAACTAAATTTGATGAAAATCATTAAGCATCTGAGAAGCTTACAAACTTCAGGTATGATAAATTCAAAGAAATTCATACCTGGGCACATCATAATCAAACTATTGAAAGACAAAGAGAAAATCTTGAAAGCAACAATATAAAGGTGACTCATGCACAAAGGACCCCCAGTAGGGTTAGTAGCCGATTTCTCACAGAGAGCTGTGGAGGATAGAAGGCAATAGGATAATATATGCAGAGTGCTCAAAGACAGAAAACTGTCAACTAGTAAATCTATATTCATCAAAAATCTATAACTTTCCAAAAGGAAGGAGAAATTAAGATATTCCCATGACCTTGGATTTGGCAGTGGATTCTTAGAAATGACACCAAAAGCACAAGCAACAAAAGAAAAGTAATAGATAAATTGGACTTCATTAAAATATAAAACTCTCGTGTATCAAAGGACACTTAAGAAAGTGAAAAGGTTATAGAATGGGAAAATATTTACAAATCGTATCTGATAAACCTTTAATATACAGGTATATGAAGAACTCTTATAAATCAACAATGAAAAGATGGCCCAATTTGGAAAAAAGTAGGCTAAAGGCTTGAACAGACATTCCTCTAAAGAAGTTATAAAAATGACCAATAAGCACAGGAAAAGTTGCTAAACATCACTAGTCACTGGGGCTCTGCAAATCAAAACCACAATGAGGTATCATTTTATACCTACTAGGATGGCCAGAAATTTTTTTTAAGGAAAATAATAAATGTTAGAGAATGTGGACAATTGAAACCTGATACATTGCTAGTGGGAAGGTGAAAGTGCAGCTACTGCAGAAAACAGTTTAGCCGTTCCTCAAAGAGTTGACGTGGTAATTCCACTTCTAAGTATGTGATCATATCCAGTAGTCCCCCCTTATCTGTGGAGCATATGTTCCAAGACCCCCAATGGATGCTGCAACCACAGATAGTACCAAATAATCCTGTATATACTGGTTTTTTTTATTTGATAACTGAGATAGCTAAGTCACTAATGGACAGGTAGCCTATACAGCATGAATATACTGGGCAAAAGGAGGATTCACAACCTGCGCAGGACAGAGTACGATGCTGCAAGATTTTAACATGTTACTCAGAATTGTATGCAGCTTAAAACTTATGAATTGTTTATTTCTAGAATTTTCCATTTTGTATTTTTGGACAGTGATACATTGACTGGGTAACTGAAATCAAGGAAAGTGAAACTGCAGATAAGGAGGGACTACTGTATAAAAGAATTGAAAACATGTTCACACAAAATCTTGTATATGTATATTCATAATAGCATTATTCATAATAGTCAGAAAGTGAAAAACAACCAAAATGTCTATGAACTGATGAATGGAAAAGCAAAATGAAAGAAAATGTGATACTATTCAGTCATAAACTGCAATGAAGTACTGATACATGCTACAAAATGGATGAACCTTGACAACTTCATGCTAAGTGAAAGAAGCCAGATACAAAAGGTCACATATTATGTGATTCCATTTATACAAAATGTCCAGACAAGGATAAAGACAGAAAGTAGATTAGGGTTGTCAGGGACTGGGAAGAGGGAAAGTTGGGGAGTGACTGTGAATGGATTTGGGTTACTTTTAAGGATGATGAAAATGTTTTCGAATTAGATCATAGTAATGGTTGTACAACTTTGTCAATAATATAAAAACTATTATTAATCTCTGAAAGATTATGAGTAGTGATACCAACATCATTTCTGGAGATTCTTCCTGATTTCTTGGCAGATGAAAAATACACAAATTAAGAGTCTTCCAGTACAGGTTGAGTATCCCTTATCCAAAATGGTTGGGACCAAAAGTTTTTTGGATTTTGGAATATTTGCATTGTATATACTTAAAGCTGAAGCTTCCAAATCTGAAATGAGTTAGTGTCATGTCAGCCCTCAGTTTCAGATTTTGGGACATTTCAGATTTCAGACTGGGATGATCAACCTACACCCCTATATTCTTCTCTGACTTAGGCTTGTAAAAATGTGCTAATGATTCTTTATAAGCTGTTTGGGGCAAGAAGAAAATTGACAGGAAACCTTGGGATAGTTGAGAAGGTGAACAGCTAACAGGGAAGATAGACTTGTACATTTATCCCTTTGCTTTCATGCTGTCTAGAATATCCGTCTTCACATTTGAAATGGGTAGAATATGTGTTGATTTAAATGTAACTTTTCTGTTTTCTTTTAATGGATACTTTATCATCTGTATTGTGACCAGGTTATTATTTGTTAATTTATTTCTGTTGGTCTTGGCCAGGGAATATGTTTTGCTAGGAAAACATCTGCTAGGAAATAAACATTGAATAGTTATGACTTAGTGAATTTAAGAACACTGAGATGTTGTTCCAGATGCTGACCTCATTTCCTATACATACAAATAGGAGTAATATCTTTAAAAGATTCTATTGTTTTCTGTGTTTTAGTATTCTGATAACTTTTGAGGTTGTGGAATATAATTTTGTTTCACATATTGGTTTGTATTTATTATGTCTGCAACCTCATTTTGCTTCATTTTCAGCTTGGGTGTCCCTTCTGGATTGGTTCTTATATTTTAGTGATATTCAGGCTTTAAGAGTGAATTAGTACTGCTCTGCACATTTTACAAATTAGACACATCAAGGCACATAGAAGTTTGTTCTTCCAGTAAAGTACTGGCACAGCCTATCAGACACTGACCAGACGTGATTCTTCCCAACACGAGGTCCACACTATGCAACTTCTAATTTCTGGGGCATGCTGTGGCCTAACCAGCCTCTCTCTGTTGAACCCTATGGCTCTTCAGAGTACCATTTGAAATCACTGCTCTTTCTAAAATTATTTAAAAGCTGTGATACCATATTTTAGAAAATATCCCTCATGTTTCAGAAGTTATACTTTATAATAAAATATTTTATGCTTTTTGTGACCTTTTTTTTCATTTTAGTTTAAACTTATGTTTTCTTTACTAAAATGTCTAGAGGTAAGCAGATTGCCGTTCTAGGTAACACAAAGTCGCGATAATAGCATTGCCTCTCGCGCGCGACAGAACCTGCCATGTCGCGCTCCTCCAAGTAGATGTAGGACAAGACTCCTCTTTGCTCGCAGTACTGAAAAGCGCTATAAAAAATTGAAATGTTTCACAAATACATTTTAAAAATACTCAAAATGCTCAGAGTGGAAATGGTAGGCTATGATTTCACCAGAAGCAAGATAGAACATTTTAACTGGTAATCTTTATTTCCTTTAGGGTTTAATGAAGAAATTCATTCGATGTTCTACACGTGTAACTGTGGGAACTATTAAAAAATTTCTAAGTTTAAAACTAAAACTTCCAAGTTCTTATGAGGTAAGTTAAATAATATCTAAGCTTGATCATTGTGATAATTCTGATTTGAAGTAAAATTCTAACAAAAGTGAAAACTGAGAATATATTCAAATTAATTTTTGTGGAAACTTTGGATAATTTCATGTTAAAATTTAATTTTCAGAATGTACTATTCTACCTAGGTAATATGTATTTTCTAATTGAACATATCCTGAATAAACTATGATACTAATACATTTAGTGTTTTATAATTGGAAGAGATACTTAAAGAACTTAACATTAAGTACTCCCAAAATAAATATACCAGCTAAATGTATTCATGCTTTAGGGTATGTCATTTTTTATGTGAGATCTTTGAGATCCATTATTACCAATTCTTTATAGACTTCTTCAGAATGTAAAACATTGTCTTTTTATCACAAGGAATTTCATAAGTAATCACAGTTCCATGAAATGCAGAAGTGGTTTTGTTTAGCACTAGATGAAACTAACATATTATAGCTGCATAAATGTAATTTGCCAGTTTATTTACAGAAGAGGTAAACTGCCGTGATATTGATCACAGCAAAGCTTGTCATGTGTTCCATGTTTAGAGAATGTTTTTAATCCTAGAGTTATGACTACAACATAGTAAGGAAATATGGCTATCATTTCCAACCTGCCTAAATGATGATCTTACAACTCATTAATTTCCCCTTCTTCCCTTTCGAGTTCTGATAGTAGCAGCTAGAAAACTCAAGACCTGGCCGGGCATGGTGGCTCATGCCTGTAATCCCAGCACTTGGGGAGGCTGAGGCTGGTGGGTCACATCAGGTCAAGAGTTTGAGACCAACCTGGCCAACATGGTAAAACCCCGTGTCTACTAAAAATATAAAAATTAGCCAGGTGTGGTGGTGGACGCCTGTAATCTCAGCTACTCAGGAGGACAAGGCAATAATCACTTACTTGAACCTGGGAGGCAGAGGTTGCAGTGACCCGAGATCATGCCACTGCACTTCGACCTGGGCAACAGAGTGAGACTCCATCTCAAAAAGAAAAGAAAAGAAAAGAAAATTAAAGACCAGGACTAGTTTCCTGTATAAACAAAGACATCAAAGGAAAGACAGCATAGTTTTTCTGGCTTATCTGCAGTAATATGAATATCATGAAGAGTCATCAGAGGAGAAATAAAATGTGATAGACATTAACAGGTATTATGTCCATGTTTTGAGGAAGCCTCTGATCCTGAGCTTATTTGAAAATGTCTTTCAGATAACTAGTCTATGGGTTGAAAATTGTTATTATGGCATGGTTCTACAAATATTTTTTAAAATTCTAGAGACATCAACTTTTAGGAAAATATTATGGAAGTTAAGTATCAAAGCCCAATGTATTTGGTAAAAATAAATGATAGTGACAATGTATGGATACAACTACAGTGAAAAATAGACAATAAATTGTTTTTATGATTTGGTTTGCACTTTATTTTCTTCACGCAAAATACCATGTGTGGTTTTATTTCCTTTTAAGTCTGATTCATTGAGTTAACATTTTCTAATTTTTAGGAAGCTGTTATTACTAACAGAACTATTACTCTTACATAGTCTTACTTCTGGCATGTATATATTTCCCTTTAAACAAAGATGGAAGGGGGAGAGATTCAGTACACTGACTCCTCCTTATGTATCCCAATTCAAAGGACTTTTCCTATGACTTTTGGGAATCTTTTTCAGTTCCCCACTTACTTTGCTGCCTAGCATGCAGGGGGATAGTTTAATGAAATACCCGACAGCTGAAGCTTTTGTAACAGCATTGCTAACTGAGGCAAGATAGTTTAGTTGTTAAATGATACTAACAGATGCAGTATACCTGATTAGCAAAATGCGTCCTAAGTAAGACCCTTTACTTTGCTTATGAATTAATTTACAAAAAAGATTTAAAAAATGAAATTATCTCCTTTATTCTTTCAAAAGTTAATAAAATAATGCCTGAAAAACATTTTGAGGTCCATATGAGTCATAAATCATCAAAAAATTAATAATTTTGCTTTACATGTCTAATGCAATTAACTGAAACTATACTCATCTTAAAGTTCAGAACTGTAGTCTCTGTCTAGCCAGATGCAGAATTATTTAAAACTCATTCTTCTTCCCCTCCCACACTTCAAATGAAATCTTTCCAGTTTGTTTTTAATAGCTAGAGAACTAAAATATTATTTTATTTATAGGGATCGATGATAAACATTTGCTTAATTATGCTTTCTTGAATTAGTGAATTATAGCCACAGTTCCTGTAGCCTTCCTAAAGATTTAGGGGTTTTTCAGTTCCTGCAACTTGGAGCAAAAGTTAACGCTGATAAGTATGCTTTTTCGAAGCTTTGTGCAAAGTGGGAAGAGGATCCTGTAAGTATTGTGCAAATTACCAACCAGGCAAACCAGAGAAGCCAGACAGCCCTAAGAGACACAGACCTGTGGCATAGTCCTAACCTTTGTATCAAATTAATAACTTTTGGTAATTACTGAAAATTCTCATATACCTTTAAGGCCCCATAAATCACTGTATTTACATTCATTCATTTCCCTCTTCAACCCCAAACTGATAAGAAAAAAGTAACCCCTTCAAATCTTGGGAAGGTAAAAGAATTCTGAGAGAGAAATTGAGAAGCCAAAGGAGCTGAGAGGAACTGTGAGGTTTCTGCAGGTTCTTGTTCAGAAAGGGGCAGTCACAGAACTATACCTTAAACCGCTAAGAGACATGACAGATTTGGACTAAGAAAGATTACATTGCATTTGTAAATTATGTGTATGAACTTGAGATACAGGTATATGGCACAAGATAAACAGTATCTTGTATTTAGTATACAGCATAGTAACACCATATAAGTAACACATCCAAATTGTTAATGCTTTAGGAGAAGAATAAATGCTTCCTATTGAAAATAATAATACTTTTGTTCCAACTATTTGAATATTTTTTGAAATTTCAAAAAATATGCAAAATACTTTTGAATTCAACATTATGTTAATAGATCTACAATTATTCTTTTTAAAGTTGGATGTGCTGTGCAATGGTGAAATTATGGGGAAGGATCATACTATGGAATTCATCTACATGACAAGATGGCGACTAAGAGGCGAAAACGTAAATTGCTTTTATATTTACCTATGTGTTTATTTAGTTGTATACCATTATGTTACTCAAATTTAACAATATTAGAAACTAAAAAAGACAAACTAGCTTGAGAAGGAGAAAAAACTGGTTCTTCTTGCTACTGTTTCTCCTAGCACTCTGAAAATTGGTCCCATGTATAAATCAAGGTCTGTAGTAAATGTGATTGTATTAGATTTAAAGTGAGATTAAAACCCTGTCTAAATATGTTCAGGATTCTACTAACCAAGACAGAGAAGATAACATATTTTTTAAACCCAATAAATTGTTGGAACATTTATGTATATGGAATGGGAGTGGGGGAAACTAAGTTCTCTCCTGACTAATATGATTAATAGTTGATAAGGGTGTATATTTTTGGTTGTGGTAGAGGGGACAGATAGGGTGGAATCTAAATAAACTTCTTTCAGGTACCTCCTTTTCATTGAAAATATAAACTCGGACTTAAGGGTAAGTGAGTTTGCAGTGCTTTCTGATGCCAGAATTAGATTATTGTGCCTTAGGCCCTAAACATATGGGAGAAATGATTCAAAGGAGAAAACCCAAAAAACCCAAAAAACCCAAAAGGCGAACTTTGTATTTTGAACTGTATCTTTGATTCTGGTTAATTTTGTAGGACTGATATATGAGACTGAGATATGAGACTAAGGAATACAATAGTAACTTAGGTTCTACTAAGTTCTATAGTAGTAACTATAACTTAGGTTCAAGCATGGGGTATTAGGCAAATTTGAGGTACTAGGGATTATAGGACTGATATATGAAACTAAGGAATATGGCAATAATGCTATCAGAAATTATCTTCATAATCTGAGTGCATAAATAAACATAAATTAAGATTGACTAGAAGCTTGGAGTAGATAATGTCTAAGATTATCTTTTGGACATTAAGATTCTGTGGTGTTTATGATATAATATGCCATACTCTGTGTAATTTATTCTGTAAACTAGGGTTCTTACATTTTCTTATGAAAATGTAAATTATAAAAAAAAAACACAAAATTAAGAAATTTGACCTCACACAGTAATAAGCAATATAGAATCCAGATATAATGCGGGTTGTCATGTTACAGTATTTCCAAAACATATTTATATTAAATGTAAACATTTGTGGAATTATTACAAAACAAGCCTCAAAAACTCATTGCCTGTTGCCTTATGGGTAAGATATTTGGTTCTTTTGCAGAAGAAATGTCTTGATATTATATAATAATAAATGAAGCACCTACATTTGTAAATCAGCAGTTTTTTCCTTCTTGAGATGTAGTAAAAGCCCTGGTTAAAGCCTTCCTTGTGAGACTGAACACTTTTGCTAACAGCGGAAAGCAGGAAGAAAAAATTACATTCTAATACCAGCCACCAAATAGTGTGTGCCCTTGAAGAACTCATCAAACATCTTTGTGGCTCATATTTTTAAAAATCTAACTACCTTTGTATTTGGTACATTACAACCTGCCTTTCTGTAACATTTTATGTTTTAAATGACTGTACATATATCAGTCACCCTCAGTTAATCCTTACGATCAAAATGTTCCAGGTACCAGGTACAGATTGCACAGGTAGTAAATTCTTTCTTACCCACCACTGTTGAGGAATGGATATTATGATATTACACATAATATTGTATTGAATGTAACTTCAGCTTTCTTTGATAGTTTAGCGGGCATTGCAGTGTGTTTTAGTGATTGAAATCACCATGATGAATAGACTTGCCTTAAGGTTAAAGAGATGTAAGTGGTCATCCACTGCATGACCTCTACAAGTGGCTCACTTGTTCTTTACAAGATCTCCTCCCAAAGTTGCCCCAACTGCCATTATTTTAATGTCAAAATATGAAAGAGATAATTTATAGACATTTTTAGTAAGAGACTACGATTTAAATCAGTCCTTATTGTAATTACATTTCTGATTACATATTTGTGAATAGTTTAAATTTTTTGGTTGTTTAAGGCATATTTTAATAAAAGTTCAAAAAGTGCTTCAGAAGCTATGGTTTATCATTCAGGTAGAAACTAAACCAATAAACAGAAAAATCACTACCTTTACATTTAGTGCAACAGTAAAATAATATATTAGCCCATTTCATTTCTTGGTGTGACAAACCTGTTTTTTAGTTGCTGTCCTTCTCCAAACCTGTTTCACCCTGTCATCACAACCTCAGTAGTTCTAAGATTGGTAGCTCCGTTTTTCCAGTTACTCAGACCAAAATGCCTGATGTTAGCACTGATTGCTGCCTTTTTCTTTCATCCATCCTTTCTTAGCACATTCTGTAAACTTCACCATCAAAATATACATTCAGAATCCAGCTGTGTCTCACTTCGTCCACTTCACTACTGGTCCAGCCCACCATCACCATTCTCCTAGCAAGGCTCCGTGCCACCACCCTTGCCCCACCTCCATCTTCATCTCACACAGCCGCCAGCACGATCCTCTTAAAACAGGTTAGAACATGCCCACCCCGTTCTCTGATTCCTCAGATGATTAAATGATGTTTAATTTGCATAAAATCCAGAATCTTTCTAGAGACCTACATATATGGCCCCCATACAGCCTTCCCCAGATGCTCTCTCTCCTCATTTATTCTGTCTCCCTGGCCCCACAGCACTCCAGCCACACTGGCCTGTTTTCTCAACCACACCCCACTTACCCTCACCTCCCCCGGTATCCAGCTAACTCATTTCCTTTACCCCCTTCACCTAAATAAGTTTGCTTCTATGTCACCTTCTCAATGAGGCCTCTGACCTCCTCTAAAACTACAACCCCCTCTCCCTATGGCATTCTTATTCCCTTTTCATGCCTTATTGTTTTCCACAATATTTCACCTCTGACATATTATGCCTCTTATTTATATGTTTATTGTTTGTCCCCAAGTAAAATATAATCTGAGGACAGGAATTTTTGTTTGTTCACTGCTAAATCTCCAGCACCTAGGGCAGTGCCCAGCATATATACTCAATACTTGTTCAAAGAGTAAATTGAATGAAAATGTTATCTTTTATAAGGTAATGATTATGTGAAATATATCCTAAAGATAATTTTTATTTATCTGAATCTCAGCTTCCTTTCTTTCTGTTAAATTTTCAATTTTCAGCTTCCAATTACAAATTATTATAATATTAATAGATGAATTCTGACAGTTGAGTGACATGGACGAACGCAGCCGTATCACTAAAACAATCATTTCCTGATTAAACTCCTGAAGCATATTGTTGTGATCACATCCCTTCTTATTTCATCATCCACTGCCAGCAGGATGCCAGGATGTCTGAAGAGCTCTTATTAGTCTACCTATTGGCTAACTAGCTCTGCCTTGGGCTGGAGTCAGCTTATTTCCTAAACTAATGACCACTATGTGGTTCTTTTACTTGTTTCTATTGCTTTTCTGTATTAAACATTTAAGGCTACCTGAGATTAATTTATTTATACAAAAACACAAGGTTAAGATTCTAATTTATTTCAAATTGTTTTTACGTCGGAAATACAGTATATTGAATGTTGAATAATCCATATTTAACCTTATTGTTTTGAGATGTCACCATGTCTGTGCATATGTGTGTATATATGTGTGTGCGCATATATGTGTGTGTGTGTGTGTGTGTGTGTTCCTAGACATTGTTTTGTTCTTGTGAGCAGGTCTTACTCTGTACCAGCATTACACATCATCTACCTTCTATGAAGATCTGATCACGTAACACCCCTCTCTGAAACCCTCCAGTTGTTTACTTTCTTTGGGATAAATTTGGATGAAGTTTAAACATGTTTTATAAGGCAAATAGTTGGGCCTTCTAGGTTGCTTTATGATGTGTATTAGTACCTATTAGGGCAAAATCCCCAATTCTTTTGAAAATTGTGTTGACTAACTTTACCCATTTATTCTTCCAGATAAGCTTTAGAATAGGATTGCGACTGGCACTGGGTTATATTTCTAGATTGATTTGGCTGGAATTGGCATCTTTGCGGGTTTTTTATTCTATTTGGTGCTGTGGGATGTCTCCTCATCTATTCTACACACGGGAATAGATCTGTCATTTTCTTTCCTCCTCATATTGGATACCACTCTCAGACCCCTGGAGTCTTTCATCTCCGACAAGGGTACTCCATATTCAGATTACCCCTCTACCTTGCTCTACTTCTAGCCTCTTAGGAAGAATCTCAGGATAATTGGTTTTGCCTCAACTTCTCAAGTATAGTGGGGTGTTTCCCTGCACCACACGGATTCTGTGCCACTGCTCTCCTTATCTTGGGGCAATTCCACTTCAGGCTAAGCCTGTCTTCTATAGTCCCTGCCCTCCCTAGACCCTTGTCTCCATTGTTATGCATTTTGAAAGATTTTATCTTTAGGAATCAAAACAAACAGCTAGTCAGACTTAGCTCTTAAAATTTTTTCAGTTCATATCAGTATTGCCACCTCACGATTCTATACTCAAGCTTGGCATTAATCTTTTTCTTATTAGTGGGAGAAAAAAGAAAAAAAAAACGCTTCTTGATCTTTAATGCAAATTTAAATCATCTAAGGATCTTGGTAAAATGCAGATTCTGACTCAGTAGGTCTGGGAATGAGACTCAGGTTACTGTATTTCTAGCAAACTCCCAGGAGATGCTAATGCATCTGATCTTTGAACCATCCTTTGAGTAATAGTGTTTCAAGAGATGTGATCTGTGACTACTGACTTTCCCTGTGGTTTCCACATCTATAAATTGAGAATGCAGAATTACAGAATCAGATCTCAGTTTGGAAGGGACTTATGTCGTCTGATCTGTCATCCATCTAATACTTGGACTTTCTTCACCCTATTCATACCCAGGGGTCATCACATTTTTTGAAACATAAGTGGAATCATATGTATTGTTTTACAACTTTTTAAAAATTTGATAATGTCTTGTGCAGAATCAGTAAACTTTGAAACAATTTTTTAGTACATTAATAGTATTCCTTTTGTGTGGCTGTAGCATAATTTGATTAACACACTCGTTTGGTGGACATGTAGATTTTTTTCAAGTATTTTGACATTACAAGCAAGGTGTTCCAGTACCTACTACACATATGCAAGCATATCCATTGGCTAGATTCTTAGAAGTGGATTTTCAACAGAGTATGCATGTTTTAAATTTTGGTAGATACAAATTGTCCTCTGAAAAGGTTTTAGTGGATATTATTTGAAATTTACAAACATATCAATAATGTATGAGAGCATCCATTTTCTGACATCCTCACCAACACTGCATATCATCTATTTTGTATTTCTCCTGTGAACTTACCTATCATATTCATTGCCTTGGTTCTTTTTCATCATTGTCTTTTTCTTATTGACTTCTAGGATCTCTTTATGTGTTCTGAATGTGAATCTTTTGCTGTTATGTGTTACAGCTATCTTCTTCCAATTGTGTCCTGCTTCCTAGTTTTGCCTCAATTTTTTGATTCTTTAAAATTTGGGTAAAACTAAGAATTAATGAAATATTACATACTAAAGTGTTAGCAGAGTGTCTGACATGATAAATATTATTTTATTAATAGCTTATGCATATTAACCTTTATTATGATTATAATTCCCTCTTCCTTCACTTAGTTTCATCCCTGAGAGTTTATTGTCAATATCTCTATCTAGCCTTAGCTTTCATCATGGACTCACATTCTTCCTGCTCCCCTTTTCTTGGGTAGTTCTCAGTACAGCCCCCCTTTCCCAGCTCATTCTGATTTAGTTTTATCCTCTGCCAGTCCAGCACCTAAAGTTACTACACCATGCTTGTCTTCCTTTGCTTTATTTGCATTAGCAGGCAATTTTAAGAAAAGCAAGTATATACATCTTGACTGATACCAAAGAGATCAATAGAAAAAAAAAAAAGAATCACTTAGTGAAATTGCCACTTTCCAACTTACTCTTGTTGAACCCTGTTTAGGATTTTCAATGTTACGCAAAGTCTGATAGACCAGAGCTTGGGGACTCTTCAGAGCAAAAGGAGAAGGTTGCTAAAGGAGAGCCGAGCTGTGCCCGCCTTACAGCATGTTGATGCACACTGTACCCAAAATCAAGGACTGACTGTTAGAGAAAAAAATCACTAAAGTATTTTGGGAAAATAGAAAATTCCTTAATTTTATTTAAAAGCCTAAAATATATTTATTTTAATCAATGCTTATTTAAATCTTTCAAAGTATATCTTTTAAAACCTGCTTTGCTATGTTAGAAATATCCTGGTTAATTTGTACCTAATTTTTTATGTATTTAATTTTTCCATTTTGAAAAGTATGCAATGTTGAATTCATATATGCATAATTTTAAAGTATACATTTTATTTTATAGTCCAATTACAATTAAAATTATATTTAATAAGAGTTTAGCATAATATTGAAGAATTAGGATTTGGGAATGAGTTTTTTAATGTGAATAAACTGTTTTAAAGTAGTAGGTTAACAAATGAATCTACTCAGTAGTTTTAAAGTGTGTTCACTCATTGTTTTACTCATAAATCTGATGGCTGATATATGCCAGTTCTGGGCCTTAGCTATTAAGACCACAAATGTGACTAAAATATAGATTCAAGGAGCTCACAATCTAATGCTAATATAATCAGCAATATAAAGCAATGTAAAGAACCTACTATATAACAGAAAGTAGATGCCTTATAGGTTGAGCGGAGTTCCGTGTCCCTCTCAGAGCTCTGATTTCCTTGAACAGTATTACTTTCAGGGGAAGCTGAAGAAGAGATCTGGGAGAGACTGATCAGAGGAAGGGATGGAAGAACGAGGATGTCCCTCGTGTATGCAAGAAGTGAGGTTTTCCCAGGAAATAGTATTTTTAAAGGATATAGAAAGAAGAGACCACCATTTTTGCATTTGCAGAATATTAAAACTCCTATCTAGATGCTAAAATTACTTCAAGCTAAATTTTACCAGTTACTAAGTTATTAAAATCTTTTTTTCAAAAACAACTACCATTTTTTTGGAAAGTGTTTATTTACCATTAATCATGTTGACTCTTGTGTTTGACGTTAAACTATTTTAAATAATCAATTTTAAATATGTGTCCAGTTGTGGATGCCTCTTATCTGATGAGTTCATCTCCTCCGCAGTTTCGGTGTCTGAACTGCTCAGCTTCGCAAGTCTGCTCTCAGGATGGCCCTTTGTATCAGGTAAGAGGCACTCACGACTGTACATATGACCATCATGACACCATGGCGGTGAGCACATTCATCCCAAACTCAATTCCTAAGACATTTAACTTTGTAAAACTAATTGTTACTGGAGCTACAAAAAGTTATCTTTTCAACTTAAAAACCCAAGATTTCCCATTATTTTAGTTCTCCTGGGTTGTCTATTTAATTTTACTGGACTAAAAAATTGGAAATGTTAAGGCTATCATTTATGAATCAAGAGTTTTTAATAATTACTACTTTCAGTCCTTGAGAAATCTCTGCTCCATATTGGATTTTGAGATGTTACTTTCTTTGTATGAATGTTATTTTTTAGTGAATCATTCAACCACAAGTGAAATATAAAATGCCAAATTAGGTGACGCTAAATAACAGCAACAGCTGATTCTAATTATGAGCTTGCTTATTAGCCCTTCCCTAGTACTTTACTTGGGTTACCTCTTTAAAAATGATAGTGAGCTGATTTAATAATGCATTAAGAAAACTTGAACATGTGTCTGAGGAAAGTTTATCTGATAAATACATTTTAAAAATTTGGGAAACAGACAAGGGGATAGTAGAGATTATTGTTGGGTACAGACATGATTGAAGATCAACCTTAATCCTGTGAATTAATCATACTATTTCTTTAAAATATCCGTTGTTGGGCCAGGCATGGTGGCTCATGCCTGTAATCCCAGCACTTTGTGAGGCTGGGGATGTAGGATTGCTTGAGGCCAGGGGTTCAAGAACAGTCTGGGCAATATAGCAAGATAAAAAAATATTTTTTAAATAAACTTTAGGCCAGACATGGTGGCTCACCTCTGTAATCTCAGCACTTTGGGAGGCTGAGGCGGGCAGATCTCTTGTGTCCAGGAGTTTGAGACCAGCCTTGACAACATGGCGAAACCCTGTTCCTACAAAAAAAACAAAAATTAGCTGGGTGTGGTGGCACACCCCTGTAGTCCCAGCTACTAAGGAGGTTGAGGCAGGAGAGTCACTTGACCCCAGGAGGTGGAGGTTGCAGTGAACTGAGATTGTGCCACTGCACTCCAGCCTGGGTGACAGAGCAAGACTCTGTTTCAAACAAATAAATAATAAAATAATAAAATCCAACGTTCTTTTATTTCAGTAATTAAAGTAGTCTTCATCTTTATTTCCTTGGAGCCAGGGAGAAAGGATAATTGTAATTATATAACAAACTTAACTGGCATACTTACCTCCAGTGTTACAGTTTTGGAGTTGGGACAAATGAATGTATGTTAAGCATTAAAAGAATCACTTGAAATTGCTAATTGAAAATATTTAATTAGCAGTTATCTAGAATTTTCTTCAGCCTTTTGTCAGTGCTATGACATGGGAATTCTCATGCCTTCATTAAAATGTATGCTTTTTGATACATACTGTTTAAGTCCTAGCTTTTCAGCAATGTAGTAAGTAAATTTAACATCTCTGAAGGCCAAGTCATTGAGGGAGAAAGATCATTCTTCTCTTTATGCAGATAAGGGTCTGGGGTAAATAATTTAACTGAGCTGCTGAGATTTGTGTATATCCGAGGTATATAGATGTTTTAGCTGCTTTAGCTTCATGGCTGATTTGGGGATGCTGAAATGTAATGATAACACTGCCTGTAGCTATAACATGTGCAATACGTGGCTTTCTGCTTTTACTCTTGGTGTTAATGTCTGTGTATTTCCTTAGAAATGAAGATGTCCTTAAACCATGATCCAAAGTATTAGGGAAAAACTGGAGTGAGACCAAATTTCTAAATCCATACAAATTTCCTTTTCTTCCTTCAACACCTCATTAATGGCTTATAGTCCTGTAAGAAAATTGAACTTGTAGTTAATAGGATGCACTCTTAACTTCCTGAAAGGATACCTAAATGGTTTTATGGTCAGAATTCTCTCTAATTTTCAAGGAATAAATCATTCCTATGCTGTATCTATTGTTAATCATTAGAAAAGGTGGAAACCTTCCAATTTGCCATTCTTAATAGCAAAAACTGACAGAGAACCCACAATTAGAAAACTGGTACCAAATCTTATTTTGAATATAAATAAATGATAAATAATACACTAATATAGTAAGATAATAGTAAACCAAGGCCTAATATCATTTTTATCAGAAATGAAGGAATGATTTAATATTGGGAGAAGGGGTTTAAATATATATATATAATATACATATCTTTTATACATATATACTCTAGGTTAAAAATCATCAGTAGATACTGAAAAGGTATTTGATAAAATTCAATGTGAAGTCCTGATGTTTTCCTATTGAAAAGTTTTTCAAAACAACAGAAAATTGCAATGATTATACAAAGGAATATTCTTTACGATTACCTAGATTCATCAGTTAACATTTTACCACATTTTTTGCCTCCTCTTCCCCTCNAATAAGGTAAATACCTACATTAAAAAAATGGGATAATGTTCTACACAGACACCATACTAAATTTATACAAAATATATAATATTTATACAAAATATATAATATATAATATACATATGTATATGTATGCATATAAACTCAACAATAAGGTAAATACCTAGTTTAAAAAAATGGGATAATGTTCTACATAGACACCACATTAAATATATATATATAATATACATATCTTTTATACATATATACTCTAGGTTAAAATCATCAGTAGATACTGAAAAGGTATTTGATAAAATTCAATGTGAAGTCCTGATGTTTTCCTATTGAAAAGTTTTCAAAACAACAGAAAATTGCAATGATTATACAAAGGAATATTCTTTACGATTACCTAGATTCATCAGTTAACATTTTACCACATTTTTTGCCTCCTCTTCCCCTCTCTTTCTCTTCTCATCTCCTTATTAATTAATCAATCTGTGTGTGTGTGTGTGTGTGTGTGTGTGTGTGTGTGTGTGTGTATACATATAATTTAATCATTTAAAAGTAAATTGCAGGTATCAGGAAAATTGACCACTAAACACTTCAGCATATATTTCTTAAGAACAGAGACCTTCTCATATATATCCAGAATTCCATTTTATACCTAAGAAATTTAAATAGTACATTACATTTTATAGACATGCCAGTTCACCCCTCAATTAAATTATAAAGTTAAATGTAATTCCAAACACTTTTACCAGATCTTTGTTTAAGATGACAAAGTCAGCCATTCTAAAGCTCATAAGGAAATATCAACAGGTGCTTCTGATCAGTCATGTTTTTACAAAGAGTAATGAGAGGGAATGTGTACTACCACATACTAAAGCATATTTTAAAGTTGAAGTAATTAAAATAGGGTCTTGCCTTAAATATAGACACATGAATAAAAAGAATAGCTCAGCAACAGACCCTAGTATGTATGAGTCTCTAAAGAGGGTATTTCAAATTAATGCAGTAAAATGATTAGCAGATATCTATTGAGTATTATGCATTGGGCACTCTTCTAGGCCTTTGAGGGTACAGAAGTAAAAATGAACATGAAATTTTCTTTCATGGAACTTACACTAATGATGGTAACAGACAAAAAATATAAACAGGTTAAAATGTATAGTGTTAGAAGAAAAAGTAAAATAGATAAATAGAATAGTTTTGATAAGATAGCCAAGAGAAGCCTTCTTTGATGTGGTGATTGTTGATCAAAAGAAATTGAGAGATGTTGCCATATGAATATCTGAGGTAGAGCACTGAAGGCTGAGGGAACACACTGCAAAGGCCCTAAGAATTGATTGTATCTGGTTGTTTGAGAATAGCAAGGAGGACATGGGGCTGGAACATGACAGTGCATAAGGGGCTGATTGATAATAGTGCACTCAGGAATGTAATGTAGGGTGCAGATCTAGTAAGATTTGTTTTCAATTAATTATACTAAGACTGTGGGTGGGGAATTCAATTCCACCTCACATTTTACATCAGTAGAGGTTTATGATGGCTCAAGATGGTAAATATTTTAAATGATACTATAAAAGATCAAGAAGAAAATATAGTTGAAGAACTGATCTCAGAGTGGGGATGGCCTTTCACAGTGTACCTAAAAAAATTGAATTGACTATTAATATTAAAAGCACATGGCAAAAATATCATAAAATATATTTGCAATGTATGAGAAAGGTTTAATGTTTTTAATACATAAAGAATTCATACAAATATGTAAGAAAATCCCAACTTTTCATAAAATGAGCAAAGGACATGATCAGGCAAGATACATAAGAAGGAAGCACAGTGGGCTAATAAACATATAAAAATGAGTAACTTTCTTAGAAGTCAAGAAATGAAAAAAAAATACTATTTTATGCTTATTAGATTGCTAAATTAAGAGGTGGGACAAGATAGTAATCATTATTGATGAGGCAATAGAGGAATGGGCATTCAAATTTCTTTTAAAATGTAGAAAATGAAACTACTTATTTTGTTTTTTTGTTTTTTTCTTTTTGAGATGGAGTCTTGCTCTGTTGCCAGGCTGGAATGCAGTGGTGCGATCTTGGCTCACTGCAACCTCCATCTCCCAGGTTCAAGTGATTCTCCTGCCTCAGGCTCCTGAGTGGCTGGGATTACAGGCACGTGCCACCATGCCCAGCTAGGGTTTTTTGTTTTGTTTTGTTTTTATATTTTTAGTAGAGACGGGGTTTCACCATTTTGGCCAGGATGTTCTTGATCTCTTGACCTCGTGATCCACCCGCCTCAGCCTCCCAAAGTGCTGGGATTACAGGCGTGAGCCACCGCGCCCATCCAGAACTACCTTCTTGAAGACCAGTGTAACAGTATTTATCAAAAAGCTCTTTAAAATGTGTATGCTGTTTGAACTAGCAGTTCCACTTTTAGGAATCTATCCTGGGGCAAAAGAAATAGATTGGTGGGTTAAGATTAAGTTATAATAGCAAAGGAGAAAAGGACTAAACTCAAATGTACAGCAAAAGGAAACTTACTAATAACTCACAATTCATTTCTATAACAGCATAATATACAGCTGTTAAAAATTATGTAGGACCATATCAAATGGTATGGAAATAGGTTTGTGGAATTGCTAAATGGATAAAAAATTTAAATGATACCAAACAATATGTTTAGCATGATTCCAGTTTTGAAAAAAAAAAAAAACGAATGTAGATAAAATGAGTAGAGGAATATACACTGAAATTATTTTGGTAGTTACCTTTGGATGGTAGGATTTAAATATGTTTCTTTTTTTTCTTGATACCATTCTGTATTTTCCAAATCTACGATAAAACAAGTTTTGACAAAATAATTCATTCTTTAAGGAAAAAAGTATATCAAAGACAGTTTTATCATTTTCTAAAACTATTTGAAATGTATTCTCTGAAAGTATCTGTTCTTTATTTTTATTATGTAATGAGACTTGAGGACTAGAAACTGAAATGTAGGTCTATTTAGTGCAGTCACTTAACACTAAGAGGTAATTATATGCCACATTTCATTATTGTTAGTGTGGTGCCATTTTATTTCAGAAAACAAACCGAAACACAAATAGAGCTTAAAATATACCTTTACAATTTTCAGTGTTGTGACACATTTCAATAAAATTATTAAACTTCATATGTTCTTATAGAACACACACAAATGGCTACTTGGGGGAGAAAAGAAAATTATTTTCAGCCCGAAACTGAGAAAATCCCAAGCATTACCAGTCAAGCCATTTTACTTCCCTCTGTACCTTTATCCCTAGTAGAATTGATGATGGATACTTCTATATATGATGAATGCATTCTAAAATGAGTGGCTTATGTATTTGCAGAGTGTGCAGATTCAATAGAATCGGGAATCAAACACAAAACTAGAGCAGTTATTATAGTGAAGGGCAAGCTGTGGGTTAGGTGAGGTAGAATGGAAAGGATGTTGGTCATCTCAGAATCTCTCTGGGCTTCAGAAACATCCAGAGTTTAGTAAAATGGAGATATCTGTGTCTTGCTCCTTCCCAGGTATTCTGATTCAGGGGGAACAAAATAAAGTTTAAAATAAAAACAAGTAAAACCAAAACAGATTTAGAAGTTTTAGATCCTGGAAACCCTGAGAGACTGTCTGAGACCTTTACTTCAGCCCTTAGACAGCTGTAGTAGCATCTGCTGTACTTCAGCTGGGAGAGCAAGACCTAGGACATTTGTATTCCTACCCTCTAGTTCCATCCTGAGCTGAATGGTTACAGATTCCAACATTGAGTCGTCCCAATGTGTAGCATAGCTATAGTAAGCACTGAAATGGTCTTTTTTCAGGATTGTTATGTCTCAGTCTAGCCCTTTTATCTATATGAAAGAATACAAAGTTCTCTGTACTGTATTTTTATATTCATGTATACTAAGATGGAGAAACATCATTCAGTGGCCATCTCAGCCCCTTCTTGATTCCATAAAATTAGCTCCTCAAATTTCATTTTAAGAGGGAGTATCTGCAGATTTAAGGAAAGGAAAAACCACTGATGTTTTGGTTCTATAAGATATGGTACAAGGTAAAAACAAACGCAGAGGTAGCGTGGCATATGCCATATGCCTTTATCCCAAAGAAGCTGTTTTCTCTCTAGTTCTGTATAATAGCCAGATGTATGAGACCTTTTCTTCATAGTGACATGAAGAACAATATGAACCATTTGGTTATTTTATGTTATAGTCAAATCCAAATGTTTATTAGTATCAACTGTTGAAAGGAGGCAGTGACCTAAATGTTTCATGTAACAATTAGCTACTTTTTCAATATTTTAAAAGGATCATTAAAATAAATTTTAAATTTAAAAAAATGTGTCAAACTTGTAAGAAATGTGATTTGTGAACACTACTCCAGTTTTACAGGTTCCTAGCAGAGGGGGTCTCTTCATTGATTTGTGATTTAGTAGGCTCTCACCAGCCTAAGCTGTAGTGGAATCCAGGCTGCTGACTTGTCTTGTTCGCCTCATAGGGTTACTAACTGAATGCCTATAAGCAGGGTATGTAACTTTCAGTCCTCCCCAGGTCTTGCCTCTCCTAAGTGTTGTGCTAGTACTAGTCATATATACAATCTGCATCATGTCTGTAGACCTTTAAACTTGACCTCTGCTGCATATTATTGAAAACTTGACTGATTACAGAAAAATAATGGCAATCAAAAGAAATAGAGTTTTAATGATAACTCAAATTTTAACTGTTGTAATCTCTAGTACCAGGAAATATTGTAAATTATAACCCCAAATTCTTAAAATCTTTGTATATAAACTGTATTGTTTTTATCCAAGTACAGTCTTATTCATTATCTGTCTTTATTTTGTAGTCATACCCTATGGTATTGCAGTATCGACCAAGAATTGATTTTGGTTAGACGAAGGGGCCCAGACCTCACTGAGATGAATCCTGCACTATTTGTTTACTCGTCAACAGATTGCACAGTTAACGGTGTGTGGACTAGAGGAACACAACCAGATTTTCAGCATGCAAATAAGGCCATTGTCTATCTCTCAATTGTCAGTTGCATTCATGTTGTTTCTATTAGGAGCAAACCAAGTGCCATTCTGCTACTGAACCATCTGCATAAGGTATTTGTGTTGTCTCAAAGTGTGCAAGTCATGGTTAAAATCAGTTAGGTGTGCCGCCATGATTCAACCTTCTGAATATTTTGCTTGCCTGTTCCAAGATTGTTCTAATGTTTAATTACACTAGTAAAATGGCTCAATTTTTGTGGTGTTGCAGTTTTCACATACTTACTATTTTATTCTTGTTTAAGTAGTGTACTGTACAAGAAACTAATAATTATATCTTGAAATTATTTTGTATGGAAATATATTTAGAAAAGTGGTTTTGAGCCACTGTCTTGTTCTTGGTAAGCTTTTTGTGTGAAAAAGTTCATTGAGTGTGCAAGTCCTTTTGCCAAGAATTCCAGTTATTCTGTAACATTAGAGCACAACATAATTGTAGACATTCTAAGCATCTGTCCGTGTAGTCTACCAATTGCACAAGGAAGGCATGTTAGCCCTCCAGACTGAAAATGTATGTGACCTCTTGAACTGAAGTTAGAATCCCAACCATTCAAAATGTTGGCAGCTGATCACATTTACTTTTGATAAAATTAATGTGTAAGTAAGGTTAATCTTCTTTCATAATGCCTTATGACAAGCAGGTGCTGCTTCATGGAAATGTCATTGTATAGCCCATTTCATGTATCATTACATTGTTGCTGTCATTTAATGAGTGCATTATTTCTCTTTTTAAGTTGGCCTTAGGTATATGTCATTGTGGCATGCAGAGGGTTATGATGATTTTAAATATTAGGATGTTTAGAGCACATAACATTAGCTATTTTATGGATTTCAAAAGTCGCAAAACAGTTGTAGATTAAAACTGTTAGTTACCTTTCACATTTCCAAACTATGTGCATAAAATAGAATAAATGCAGTATAGAACTATGCTAACCAAAATTAATAGGTTAAGGGTATTTTATTTTAAGTCCTGTAGTAATTGGGGAAATGAGATTATTATTTTATACACGAGTTCATTAAGATCAGAAATACAAAATGTATTTTGCAGTTTTGTTAAGTCTTCCATTCATTTTAGGATTAGTCTGCAAGTCAAAGAAAGTCTTGTTACCTTAAATTATACGAAAACTGTCATTTTAAATCTTTTAAAATTTACAATTTTCAAAAAACTTATTTGGAAATTGCTTTGAAACAAACAAGCTAACCTTTGAAACTTAGGAAAAAATCTTTAAAGTTAGGGAAAATATTTGAGAAATATGACATGAGCACAACCTGTGTGTTACACACATTTAGTTTTATACTGCATATGTGGTAAATGTGCCACCTTTTCCAGTAAAATGTATCAGAAATCAATGCCTTCTGAATTTCAAAATGATTCTTAGAAATAAGATATTGTACAACTCTAGCAAACATACAAAATACAGCTAAATCTTAATATGTTTCACTATGTAAAAGGCTGAAACTTCATAATTATCTTTTCCTTGTATCTTTTTTTGAGTCAAAAGTCTATTAAATTTTCTGTTGTTCTACCTTTGGTGAAAAGGTTAAGGCAATACTTTCTTAACTTTGTTTTGATAGATTGTTTTTGTTCTTGCAATGGCTCACAAGCACTTAAAAGAATTTAAAAGGCAGATTTTCGTTAACTACAAATGGCTGAAAAAACTGAATTTACTATCTAGCTACAGAAATTATTTTTCTGTGCTGTGAAACTCAGTTCCTAGACATCCCTAAGAACTTTTACAAATTATTATAAATTTGTCACACCTAGGTCAGTGATTAAAATAGTGTTTTGCAAATAGAATTTTAATTAACTCAAAACGAATTGAGTGCATTTTTAAAAATCACAAGTGAGACTTTGATGTTTTGGCCCTGCAGCCAAAACTTAATGGCCATAAATGAATTTTATTTACAAAATCTCTTTAAATTTGGCCAGTTGCCTTGTCATATTAATTTCACTATTTTCCAAGGAAATATATAGGAAACAATTATGAAACAGAATAGTTTTATATAGAATTCTTTTATTTACTGATAATGCATTAACATTTTTATTGAAATGCAATGGAATATGTGCCAAAACATGTGAAAAGCTTACAAAAAGAAAGGCATCAATTGTCGTTTGGAGAAAGGTACACATTTTTTTGATGGTCCTAAGTTATATAGTATTACTACTAGAATCACAGATTTCTTCAACTGACTTATTTTGGTATATTCAACTACAGCTTTCTAAGGATAGGACTACTTTCATGTCTAGTAATACACTGTATTCCCCGTTAATTACCCCTTAAGTCAGGTTGTAGAATTTGCAAGAAACTAGGTGTAGAAAAAAAATGTACAGGCAACTTTTGTGGTTAGCTTTATAAATTTAGGGTGCTTATAAAATGAATTCTTTATATAAATAACCTATAGGAATCATCTGAATCTGTAAAATCAGAGACTAAAACTAAAAGTTTTCTTTAATCTGTTGTTTCTTAAGCAATAAACTGAAAGACCTTTACTTCCATAAAAGATTTTGTTATCTCTTTTATCTGCCTTAGAAATTATAAATATAAAAGGGTCAAGGAACTTAGATATAAAGAATGACTGTGGTTTATAAACATTACTTTAATTGAAGTAATCACATCAGTTAATAGAGAAATCAAAATATGTATGGCCTTTTCTCTAGATTAGCAAAACACCTTTACAAAGTTTGAAAAAATAAACTAAAATGCTCATTGATGAGGTAATACTCAGTCTGGAGTACAGGTAACTTGGGTAATGCCTTTTAACTACTCTTAGAGAAGTATATTATTTCTTTATACATTAAACATCTATCCCATACTAATGTGCCACATTTTATAAATGTAATGATTTTGCTCAACTACATTACACACTCAAATGTAATCTAAATTTAAACTGATTCTTCAAGAAAAAAAAAGTGTGTTATATAATATTGTGAACTGTTTAGCTTTACTGAAATATTTAAGAGAAAGTGCCTCATTGCTAAAGTGCATTTCTGTTTTAAATTTACTGCATAAAGTTTGAGTTATCTGTACCTGTCTCTTATGAATGGTTTCATATCTAAATAGGCTCTTGTAAGTTAATTTTTTGGAAGATTTTCATAAAAATATAGATATCACCAAAGACATTTTACAGTAAATTAATAACCATGTTGGAGAGACGGTTTTAACAGTTTGGAGGTTGGAAATTTTTAGATTGCAATTTAATTTTATATAGTTAGGCAATAACCTTGATTAATTGCTAAAAATATCACCAAAAGAAAGGCTTTAACAACTGAAATTTTCTTGGTGAGGATCAGTCAAATGCAGGCTTTTTCTGCAAGTAATCAGGACACACTTCCTTTCCAAATGTATGTTTATTGTTTTTCAGAGCTTCATCTAACAGATCTTTAGGGCAAATCCTCAAAGGTGAGAAGAAATAAACACAACACAATAGCCTTTCCTCCTGCATGAAAAGTGAGATGAAATACATACTTTTGAAAATGAAAGTTTGAGATTTTTAATTTGAGAGCTTTTTTATTTCATTGGAGCGCAGTGTAAAACTAAAATTAAGCTTAGATTTAGCTCCTGGTAATTCTTCAAATATGAGAGAATTTTATTATAAAGGCAGACTTTGTAAAAAGTTGCCAACCACCCTTACTTATATAGGAAAAAGAGTTTCCTTCTAATGGAATTGTTCTCCCTCCCGCCCGTTCTCTTGTATTCAAAAGTATTTTCATAAGAGCCTGCTGGTCTTTTCCCCTTAAAAAGCAACTCTAGACCGCGGGCACAGTGGGCTCACGCCTGTTTAATCCCAGCACTTTTTTGGCGAGGCCGCTGGCATGGGTTGGATTCACTTGAAGTCGGAGTTCTGGATGACCAGCCTGGTCAACATGGTGAAACCTCCTCTCTACTAAAACTTATCAAAAATTAGTGCCAGGTTGTGGTGGCCACGACACCTGTAATCAAGGCTACATGGAGGCTGGGGAGGCAGGAGAATCTCTTGAAAACCCAGGGACGGTGGAGGCTTGCAGTGAGCCGAGATTAAACAACTCACTGCCAACTCCAGCCTGGTGACCAGAAGCGAGTCTCCATCTCCAAAAAATGCAACTCTTTGTCTTATTTTCTCAGCACTTAGTTTATTATTATTAGAATTTAGCCATACCATACAACTTTGACAAAATGGGTCACAGAACAGCATGTAACATCACGAGGAAGTTCCATATCCCCCTTGCTAACCATTGTTCCTTGGGAATTCATGCTAGGGCTACCTTAAAACAGGTAAAACTCATGAAGTCTTATCTGCATAGGGTCACTAGGTACATCTCCTTGGATAGGGTAAAAATGGATGCACACTCTATTACATTATTCTGGTTTATCATAAGGAATTTCCAGAAAGCTGAGCTTTATACTAGGTAAGATATTGGGTGGTAGTAGGAACTTCAAAAAATGAATGAGTTTGCCATACTTTAATTTTTCTGGATTTTAGAAACATGAAAAGCTTGAAATGCAATTATCAATATTTTGTACATATATTCCCACAGTTTTGGGTAAAAATAAGGAACATGTCTGCTAGATCTAGTTTATGAAAAATGTTTGTGAAAAATTTAAATACACCAAGACTCAAACCCTTTCCAAGCACACAATAACCTGTTTCTGGATTTACTTGACAAACCTAGTTGAGTTAGCATTATCAGACCGAAAGCTTAATTCAGATATTACGTTAAATGTACAATACAATTTTCAGTAGTTTTTATTGCCAGTGCATGTTTTTTCCAATAATTTTTAAAGTAATTCTCCTCCTAGTGTATACACGTTTTCATTAAATAATGTATAACTGCTTTCCTTATATTTTGGAATTAGAATTAAAATGCTTGAGCACTTCCTTTCAGCAAAGTTATAAATTAAAAAATAATTATTTTAAATGCTCATTAAATGTGTCTGTATACTCATTATGCCCCTTTTTGGTCTATAGGTTCCAAAACTGAGGACTGCATTTTTCAGAGATTTTTAATTTTGATGAATTTTAAATCTAGGAATCAAGCTGAAACAGCATCATGTTAAATACTGAGTCTAGCTTTTCTGCCTCTATTGGAAGCTTCATGGAATAAGAAAACTAATCTAAGTGCAAATGAATGATTAAAATATTTCTGGAGCGATGCGAGAGATAGTCAACAATTTAATTTATCCAATCCTCTTGCACATCAGTCCACTGGAGCAGGAGTTCTACACATTAAAATGTTTTCTAATGGGAGTCAGCCTAGCCATTGTTTGGTCGGTTTTCTTTTGTTGCTATTTTTTAGTAGAATCGGGGGGTGGGGGCCTAAGTGGTCCTTATGAAGCTGTGGTCCACGACTCTCAGGAGCTCTGTTTGGGGGAGTACCAGGTCTGCCTGCTTTCGCTGATCTGAGGCAAACACCAACAGAGATCATCAGTTTATAAATATTGAGTAGCCCTCACATCAGAATATCATAGGCATATATTGTAAAAGTGTATGTTGCTTAATTTTCCTCTTGAAATATAAAAATATTTTAAGCTTTTTGTCAAAAGTGGTAACATCTTCAATACAAATAAAAACCTTTTTGTGGTTGTAAGATTTAGCTTATAAATCATTCAATATTGAAGTGAAAGAATTACCAGGTCATTGTTAATGACTTAGTCTATTAAGAATATATGTATTTTTGTAAAGGAAAAGCACTTGTAGATATTTAATCAGTACAAGATATGTCTTTTGCAGAAATAAAATGCTGCTTAGAGATTCTCTTTAAATATTTTTTATTTTTGTGCTCAATTGTATTTTCTGTTGATCTATGGAATGTTCTGTACAAAGCTTTATGATTGTACTGTTGGGCTAGATACTTTTTTTTTTTTTAATCTGGACTTAGCCAAGTATATTTCACCATGTTAAAATATAGTATCTTTGTTATTAAAAATTAAATTGCATAATTTATTGTTGTTTGTCATCTTTAATATTAGTCGCTGTAGCTTGCAGCCTTCATTAAAAATATCTCCTTTAAGTACTAGTCCTGTAGCAAATTTTATTGAAATTTATTGAGTGTTTGAGATCATAAATATTTTCTAAGGATTCTTCAGCTATTTATTTTAAAATGGCACACTGTTCCTCAAATACTACTTAAAGTGTATACACACACACCCTTGAAGAATTTTTTGTTTTGTTAGATTAATCAAATCCAAAAAAAAGCCTTTTGAAAGTAATTAGGAATCAAAGGCAGGCCCAAGTGACTTGAAAGAAAGACTGTTTCATTCAGCCAGTTAGATAGCTAAGCGTTGTTTATTAATACTTTCCATGTACACTTGCCTCAGGAATTCATTAGGCCAAAGCAAGACATTTATGTCAGGAACACTGCGATGGTTTCTAGCTCGGCCCCATTGTGATTTTGATGCCTGAAGCTCTGTCTTATGTTAGTGAAATCATGGAGGTAGCTAGAAACCCCAGTCCTTCAGTGAGACAGGGAAAGCAGCTTTCCTCTGAGCAGAATTTGGCTTGCTTCTGTATTTGAGCTCCACTCTCTTCAAGGCTGCAGAACGGGAAAGAATGTGGAGGACTGCACATGGGAAGTGCTGGAACATATAGCACACATTGCTTTCATCACATGTCACTGGCCAGAGCATGGCCTCACCTAACTGCAAGCAAGGCTGGAGGACCTAGTGAAGCCACATCCCAAGGAGAAAGAGGAAAATTTTGTGACCTCCTAATGTCTGCCACGCCCTACATTTGCAAAAAGAGGTCACAGTTGCCTTAGGTCTTAGAAGGGTGTTGTCCACACAGACTCAGCACTTATAGTTTCACTAGTTTGGAAAGAGAAAGAAGGGTCTTGCACCCAGGCCAGGCGTGAGAAGCTTGGGAGTCACTCTGCTCTTCATGTGGCTGGGGAACGTGCAGGTAGTATTTTGCTGAAAGCCATATACCACCCCACTTGGCATTCCAACCCTTGTCGTGGACTTTGCAGTGCCAGGATTTGCCCCTAGCAATCAAATAGAGAATAATGCCTGGAGAGGTCAAATATGCAGCGCTCACTACCAGTAGAAACCAGCAAAGCCCAGCCTTTCTCACACAGCCATCCTTCTAGGAAGCCCTGCTCCTCCTTACAAAGCCCCACTCATCCCTACAGAGCCTGCTCCCTCTTCAAAGCCCAGCTGCTCCTCAGGAAGCACCTCCACTACAAAAGCCTCTCCTCCCTAAAAAGACCTGTTCCTGCAAAGAAATTTTGGTCCTCGTAGGAAGCCCTGCTTCTCCTACAAGCCCTGTTTCTGCATGTAGTGCCTTGCTCCTCCTCAAAAGCTCTGCTTATCCTTATCCTGCTCCTCCTACAAACCCTACTCTTACAAACCCTAAGAGTAGGGTTTGTAGGAATCCCAGCTCCTCCAAAGAATCTCTAGTCCTCCCAAGGAAACCTTGGAAGTCTTGCTCCTCCTGCAAAGTCCTGCTCCTTCTTAGAGCGCCCTGCTCCTCTCTACAGATCCCACTGCTCCTACGAAGCCCTACTCCATCTTACAAAACCTTGTTTCTACAGATACCTCTTCTTCCTCACAAAGGCCTCTTTCTCCTTACAGAGGCCTTTTCCTCCTTCACAGCTTTGCTGTCATATAAAGTCCTGCTCCTTCAGCAAACCCTACTCTTCCTGTGAAGTCCTGCTCCTCCTGCAAAGCCCTGATCTTCCTTAAAAAGCTTTGCTTCCCCTACAAAACCCCACTCTACCTACAAAGCTCTGCTTCTCCTGCAAAGCAATGTTCTTCACACAAAGCATTCCTCCTACTACAAATCACTTCTCCTCTGACAGAGCCCTGCTCATCCTTATGAAGCCCTGCTTCTTCTACAATCCCAGCTTATCCTTAGGAAGCCCTGCTCCTCCTAACAATGCCCCGTTTCTCCTACAAAGCACTGCTCCTCCTCACAAAGCACCACTCCTACAAATTCCACGTTATCCTTACAAAGCCCTGCTCCTCGTGCAAACCCTGCTCTTACTTACAAAACCCTCCTTTTTAAAGAGAGCTTCTCCTTTTTCCAATGTCCTGTTGCTCCTAGAAATCCCTGCTTCTTCAAAGTCCAGCTCCTCTTTACAAAGCCCTGCAATTCCTTCAAAGCCCCAATCCCCCTACAAACCCTGCTCCTTTACAGAGCCCTGCTTCTCCCTATAGAGCCTTGCCCTTCCTACAGATCCCTGCTCCTCCTTACAAAGTCCTGATGCTGTTACAAGCACTGTTTCTCCTTACAAATATGTGCTCCTCTTCACAAAGACCTGCTCCTACTTACACAGCCCTGCTCCTCCTACAAAGCCCAATCCTCCTTACAGAGACCTATTCCTTCGAGAAGAGCCATGCTCCTCCTAAATCCCTGTGCCTCCTGCAAAGCCCGCATGCCTCATTACAAAGTGCAACTCCTCTTACAAATCTCAGCACCATAACACCCCTTCTCATTAGAAATTGTGCTCCTCCTACCAAGCCTGCTCCACCTTCCAAAAGCTTGTTCTTCCTACCAAGGCCTGTTTCTCTTTACAAAACCCTGTTCATCCTACATAGACCAATTTATAGTCCATCATCTCAAGCTTATCCAGACTTCTTCCCCCTTCTGTAACACTTAGCTCTCTTACCACAGCCACAGTCATTAATGTTTGTTTGCCCTCCCATTAGAGTGTGAGCTTTGAAAGAATGCTGACTTAGTTACTGTGGTATATCCCCACCCTCACAGACACGCACACTTGCATAGTTACTGGCACCAGTATACAGTGGGGAAAGAAACTGAATTTCAGAAAGACAAGCATTGCTGATATAGATTTCAGCACTTTGCCAGACAGTCTCCTGTCCCCCCACTGGCTCCATCTCCGACTTCAGAACTTTAGTAAGTATATGAAAGATGGCAAGGTTCCAGGTGGCCATCTCTTCACTTTAAAAATAGACACCCTGACCCTCTTGTGTAAGATCCCAGTATTAAGATTTGTTCCTTTGGGTGGACAGCGTCTCCTCTTACAATAAAAGTTTCTAGAGGAAGGCTGTGTGGCATCAGATCATTTGTCCCACCTGCTTTGGTGAGCCTCAAATGAGGTGACAAGCTAAAGTTGGCTTAAGTGATCATTAGTCAGTAGACATGCATGAAACCAATGA
>NW_016812402.1:208167-210513 GCF_001698545.2 Rhinopithecus bieti | reverse complement strand
GTGCTCACACACAGGAAGGAGTGTGTGTAATGTACTGGGGAAGAGACTGTGGGAAGCCCGACCTGGGCAGGAGCCCCTGGAAAGTGGGGGAGGGGAAGGCAAAATTGAGGCACACAGTTCCCCATCATGGCCTCCAGAGGGCGCCATCAGCCCGCAGTGGTTCTTTGCCTTTTGAGGCGGGCAGAAGGAAGTCGATCCACCTGGAGGATAAGGAAAGCTGCAACCCACTGCCTTCAGGGCTGGGGCATGCAAGAACGAGGTGGACCACTCGCAGTGCTTGAATGTTCTCCTTGTTAACCCCAGCAGGGATAGGCACCTCCGCCTCATAAGATCAAAGCTCTTTCGTTCCCGTTTTAACGTTGCCAGTCTCCTTTACCTCGGAAAGAATGAGAAACCTCATCCTAGCAATCCCAGTGATCTGTGCCCTCCAGAGGAAGATCTCTGCAAAGCTGTTTACAGCGTGTTGTGTGGAGGCCAGCTTCTCTGGCACGGCGCAGTGTTCCCGTGGAGCGTTTCCAGGGCGCGGAGGCCCAGGGTCGCCGGCTCGAATGAATAGGGTGCTGATTGCCGCTCCACACTGATGGATGTATATTTGTTACATTTGAAGTGTTCTGAGAAAAGAACTGCTTCTGAAAAGAAGAGCTTTGTGTGAGCACAGTGAACATGAAGGACGAGATTCCAAAACCTTTAGGGGGTTTTCTTTCTATGCAAGAATGAGCCACAGAAAGCTGTTCCCAGCATCCTCTGGTAAACTAGGAACACCTGTGGAAAAGCGTTGCTCCGGTCTCAATCCCAGGGGTGGGAATCAGGAAGTACAGAAGCCGCCATCAGAGCCCAGGTCTGGCTCTGTCATTGCCCCTTGGGTGACCTCGCGGCAAACCACTAGAGAGCTGGGCCTCAGTTTTCTTATCTGTAAAATGAGGAGCCCGACGGGAGGGTACCCAAGTTCCCTCCCAGGTCTGGCACTTTCTGAGGGTCCTATTGTTCACCGAAGAGCTAATAATGCTAGCTCTCAAATTTTTTGCTCTTGAGACCCCTTCACAAATCTTAAAAGTACTGAGCCTTCCCTCACCCCATGGATCTGTGGGGGCTTCTTTTGCTATTTGGCAGGCAGTACTAATCAAACTAACTGACATATAAGAATTTTAGCTTATACTTCAAGTGTCTAAGGCTCTCTCCAAGGGCCTTCTGTCTGCCCTGTCATGTTTGCATTTGTCTCGGTTGATGTAAGGCACTGATTATGGCCTCTGGATGCACATTGGAATCACCTGTAGAGCTGAGATGTAACCTCAGACCAATTCCCAGAGATTCTCATTTAGTTGGTCTCTGCAAGAGTAGTGGGGAGGGGGCTACCAGGTGATTTTTAATGTGTAGCCAGGCTTGAGAAGAGCCACTCTGATAGCTCTACAGTTCTCAAAGTGTGGTCCCGAGCCAGCAGCATCTGTATTACCTGGGAACTTGTTAGAAATTCAAATTCTCAGGCGTGCCATGGACCTACTAGGGCGGAGCCCAGGAATCTGTTTTAACAGGTCTTCCAGGTGATTTGAATACATGCTACAGTTTGAGACCCAGTGTTCTCGATTGCCACACCTCCACGGCTTCCACTCCCACCTTCACCATCACCTCCGTCAACTAAGTAAGCCCATGAAAATGTTTCAGGTTCCCATCTTCCAAGGTGCAGCTGTCTGTGTTTGCAGTGGTGACAGGGGCTTGGGTGACTGTGGCATCATTTGCATGCAAGGAGCTGCTGGGCTCTTGAGCGAGAGAATGAACCAAAGGTCACTAAACGCCACACACACATTCCATTCAGTAAATATTTATTGCATAAATATGTATTGAGGTACCAGGCTATTGCTGAGGGCATCACCTTACAGAATGCTTGCTGCATAGGAGATGCTTCAGAAATGCTGGCTGAGTGAAACCTCAAGGCATTGTTGCAGCCATTCATGCTGCCTAAGAATTATGCATCCTGTTTACTCTGTCCTCACCTTTGACACGTGGAAGCTCTAATCCTTGGGAATCCTGAAAAACAAGGGTCCCTCTGGCATAGCGACCAAAAAGAAAAATCACGACACCTAGCCTATGCTAGCCTCACAATATTGCTTTTTGCAAAGAATGGAAAATATTTGCAAATGGTTGAATGTTGAATCATGGGTTCTATAATATTAGTTAATCTTTATGGAAATTCCATTTTACTATGGAAACAATAGGCTAATTGTTAGAGTGGATGGAGATCTGTAGGATTGTCTCCTCTACACTCACATACTTGTTTTTCTAGAAACTGCCACCTACCCCATCCATATTTCTCATAGGAGCTCTCTCTCTCTCTCTCTCTCTCTCTCTCTC
>NW_016812402.1:194474-205677 GCF_001698545.2 Rhinopithecus bieti | reverse complement strand
ATCCAGGTCCATTGGAAAAATCAACCGCTGGCAAAGGGAATGAGATTACCATACTTGGCATATAACAATAGTGTTTATCCCTAAAATGAGGAACACAGTTCCCTCACCTGAGTGACTTTCAAACAGAACAATGGCTCTCCTGGCAAGGGAGACAGGGAGAAAGATTACTGGACTAACAACTATCCAACCATTATCTTCCACAGTCTACCTCTTTGACTTCCCAGCTTCCATACATTGTTCAAAAAATGCTCATACTTCCACAAAATGCACATAGTCCTTCCAAGAGTGAAAAGAACCTAAAGTCTCATCAAGAAAAAAACAAGATAAATCCAATAAAACCTTTCATTCAGAGAAGTGACTGTCATCACTGATCCATAGCACATGTTATTTCCTGAAGGACATCAATAGCAAATACTAGTTCCATGACCCAGGAATCGAGTGAGTTTCTCTGTCAGCCCGGTGGACATCCCTGGTTCCACTCCACTGGAGCCTCCCTTTCCCATTGTCTTCCATGGCCATTTCTGGGGTAAGGGTTGAAGAAGATATCCTCCTGGATGCCGCTGGATTTAACAACTCACTTTCAGCAGATACACATTCTACGGCCTCAGGACAATAGGGCTTGAATGGTTCCAGACTTTTATCAGTTTGAAACTCACTTCTGGTCAGGTCCAGGCACTGCTAATGGCCAGTCATCTTGTCTGAATGAGGCCTGTGAGAGACACAATCGCTCCTCCTCCCCACATGTCTCTATGATCTTCCCACCTTCAAGCACAAAGTTTAATGGCCTCCGCTTTGAGCCAACTGGTAACAAAAGCCACGTGGTGGAAGGGGGTGTGAAGCAGGGGAGGGGTGATATCACCTGTGATCCCAGCCCTCCTAGGTGCACCTAAGCTAGACGGTGCCTCCTGTCTTACAAAGGATGTGTGGTGAGAGATACTAAGGGGAGGCATGGGGAATCAGATTTGCTTTTGTCCCAATTCTACCAGTCATACCTCCTGAGAAATTTCTTTTTTCTCTACCTTTTGGGAGGTGAGTAGGAGAAGGACATCAATTTTGTACAAAATTGGGATTTGCAAGCTTGAGAATCTCCAAATTATGGCTTTTAAATCGATTTAGATTCTAGGTTATGGGCAGGAAGAGTCTGTATTAGCAAAATTTGACTGTCTTCCCTTTCTGCATCCAGGCATGTCACTTTTCACCTAAACTTGCCTCTTAGACTATCCCTTTCTCAAAAACTTCAAGGAATAATGAGCATGTGCCAATATCCCTGATTTTCCTACCAATACCTCTAACCCTACAGTGTCCATAGGCACATGATGAGAGTCCTGAAGTCCAACTTGTGACAAAATGACCAAAACCTACAGACTCAGAAATTTTGAAATATGGCTTTTACTGTTGTAAAATACATAAGAGCTACATTTAGAAATGAAGGAGTTGACCACCAGCTGAAGTCAGGAACTATCACACCCAGTTTCACATTTTCTCTATCATATACATGTGTAAACTCCAGTTTCCCTCTGCCTACACCACCTTTCCAGAAATTGTTTTAGGATCTACAGGGAAGGGAGGCTCTTTTCCTTGTAAGTAAACACACTTTTAAAAAGATATTTGAATGCATATTTTGAAAACAAGATGAATGACAGCAAACAATATAAAATATAAATCTGAAAATAGATCAGGATATACTGCTTACACAGGGGGAGGATCATATCATTTTGATAAGAAGAACTAAAGGTAATATAGCATTGAAAATGTGTTTGTCTGGCTGGGCATGGTGGCTCATGCCTGTAATCCTAGCACTTTGGGAGGCCAAGGTGGATCACCTGAGGTCAGGGGTTCTAGACCAGCCTAGCCAACATGGCAAAACCCTGTCTCTACTAAAAATACAAAAATTAGCCGGGCGTGGTGGCACATGTTTGTAATCCCAGTTACTCAGGAGGCTGAGGCAGGAGAATCACTTGAACCTGGGAGGCAGAGGTTGCAGTAAGCCGAGATCACGCCACTGCACTCCAGCCTGGGTGACAGAGTGAGACTCCATCTCCAAAAAAAAAGAGAGAGAGAAAGAGAGAATGTCTTTGCTCATTGAGATTTTTAACTTTTAGAAAAGATAATATGAAGTTCTGTTCATTAGGGACAGTGCCAGTTAAATTTTGGTTTGTTTTAAGGCAGAAGCTCGTCTTCAGTGTTCCATTAATAGCCAACTGATTTTCCTCGGTGACACTGGGAGGAAATATGAGGGAGGGTTCACCATTGATCCTTCTGATCTCTGCACTCTTTTTTTTTTTTTTTTTTTCTGCACTCTTATTCAGATTCTAATCTGGCAACATGCTGCACAAACACTAGCACTAACACCAGCATCTGGGGCTTCACTATGTGGTTCTGATGGTATGATTCTCACCATGCGTAGGTTTGATGATATATAAGCCATATCAACTTCCCTTCCAGAAAGGAGTACTCCCACTTAGTTTCGAGTTGAACGTTAATCAATTCCCTTTATACCAGCTCAGCATAGTTGAACAAAACAGAACCATGTTCCAAAACCAAGGTTGATGCAATACATCATGTTCACCAATTTATCCCTATGGTTAGTACATTCCTGACACACGGCCAGTGCTCAATAACTACTTACTGCCTAGATGAATACATGAAAAAGACATGGCCACTGAGCAGCTCAGACAGCCTTGGCTTGGAATATTTTGCTGGTCACATTAAGTTATTTGCAGTTTACTAACAACAAAGACATGGGGAAGCCAGATTTCTATAATTTTGAAATAGTTTATAGTTTCATTAGACTTTGAGTCTTGCTTGTCAAATAGCATTTATTAATATCCACTTTCTCCCAGGCAGAGCTCTAGGCACAAGGCAGAAAGTTAAAAATTCCAGAACAAATCTCTTTTTTTCTTTTCTTCCTCCACTACATTTTTCTTTCTCCACTACAAATACCTGATTCTAAGCCAGGTGTCTTTGAGATCCAGCCCCAAAACACTGCAATGATCGACACTGATGAAGCTCCTTAAAAGCTGCCTTTCCTTTCTCCTTTCTCCAATCTCAGAAGTAACCGCTGCCTTCCAATTCCTATAACATTGTTCTTAGCACTCATATAGTCACTATTATTGCAAGTTGCACACACGGACATAGAATTACTAAAAAACACATGGCTCTCTGTCTTGCTGTGCCTCATCATGACTTTGTTGGAGGCGAACACCCATTTATAAATAACACACATTTGTCAAATCAATGAATAAACAGCAGAGATGCATTTTTTTCTTCTCTTTAACTGAGAATTTAAAGATAAAAAATGAAAACTGGATAAAGTTCCTTTCTTCAGTACTGGACAAAGAAGGGAGAAGACAGGGAAGATCTACTATTTAGCTAGAAAATCAGCAAAGCGGAAAAGTCTTATCTCTGGACTCAGTCATCTGGGAGAATGCATATAGTAAGTGAAATTCTTTGATATGCTTCTCATTGAGATAGGTCAACTATATGTTTTCCCCTTGACTCCTGGCCTATCTTGTGACTCAGTTGTAACCAATAGAATGCAATGGAAGTGATGTGGCATAACTTCTGAGGCTGTCAGCAAAGGCCATGCTGCTTCTACCTGATTCTCTTGGGGTGCTCATTCTAGGAGAGCCTACCCCTGCCACCATGTAAGAACTTGGACTATCCTGGGACCATGGGATTGCTGTGCTGGATGTGCCATGTGTTTATGGGCCTCTGGTCAACAGCCCCAGCTGAGCCAGTCAGTAGCCAGTGTCGGGCACAGTGGCTCACGCTGTGGTACCAACACTCTGGGAGGCTGCCATAGTGGGTATTGCTTGAGGTCAAGAGTTTAAGACTGACCTGGTCAATGTGACAGGACCCCATCTCTACAAAAAATTAAAGTTAAAAAACCAAAAAAAAAAAAAAAAAAAACAGCCAGTGTCAACTACCAGCCATGTGCATGAGCCACCTTGGACATCCGGCTCAGTCAAACTTTCAGATGACTGTAGCCCCAGCCAATATCTGACTGCAACCACATGAGAGACAGTGAGAACTGCCAAACTGTTTCTAAACCTGACTCTCAAAATACAATTGTTTTAAGCTGCTAAATAACGGGGAAATTCACTACACATTAATAATAACTGGACCAATTGCCTCTGGGTATTACCACTGTAGAAAACCCCTGAATTTTTCTTCTCTACTCTTGAATGGGGCTGTTGAGCCCTTTGTCAATTTTCAGACCAAGCATATACAAAGACACACAAGCATATGACCATTCATCAGTGAGTATCTTACTCCATAAATGAAAACAGGCTGGGCATGGTGGCTCACACTTGTAATCCCAGCACTTTGGGAGGCCGAGGCAGGTGGATCACCTGAGGTCAGGAGTTCATGACCAGACTGACCAACATGGCAAAACCCTGTCTCTACTAAAAATACAAAATTAGCTGGGCGTAGTGGCACATGCCAGTAATCCCAGCAACTTGGGAGGCTGAGGCAGGAGAATTGCTTGAACCTGGGAGGTGGAGGTTGCAGTGAGCCAAGATCACACCATTGAACTCCAGCCTGGGCAACAAGAGCGAGACTCCGTCTCAGAAAAAGAAAAAAAAAACCTTCAGAGCCTGTACAAGTAGAATCCATCAGAATGTAAACTAAAGTCATAAAAGGTTTCTGGAATGAAAGCAGTCTCTGCTTAATTAAGGCAAGCAATGTAACACCTGTTAAGATGAGCGTCAGAAGGATAATTATTAGAGGCTTCTACAAAGTAATGTTTCTTAGTTACTGAACAAAGACTTGGTAACTAGAAAGGCTCAGAAATTATTCTCCTCTGAGAGGAAATGAGGGGAAAAAACATTCACAGAAACATCTTGTGATTGAAGCTAGCTCTGCCCCCATGTAGGGGAGCAAGGCTGACTTCATGTTGTACATCCCCGTGACTAATCTCTGACTATTAGTCTAAACTACAAATATACTCCAGCCAAGGCAACAGTAGGAAACCTTTCCATATGGCCAAATCTTTCCACAGTCAGTAGGGTTTGCAGGATTTGTAAATTAGACCTTTCACTTCCACAAAAGGAAATAATTGTACATGTGACCATTTGTTCTTCCTTGCTTTGTACTCCTTTCCGTTGGAAATGTGCCCAAACCACGTGTGATGTCCTTCAGCGTAATGAAGAGCCTTCTAGAGGCTGTCTCCTTCCTTGCAGACCCTGCTCTTTTCTGTTCAGCCCTCAGCACTCCCTACATGTGGGAAGGATTGGCCTGGCCTTGGGCATAGTTCAAAGAGCTGAGCTGCATCATATCTCATCTTTCCTCACAGCCTGGCAGGCCAGGACCAGGGCAGCTCAGGTCTAAGCACACACAGGCAAGGATCTGGTTATTGGGAGTGACTTCTTCTCAGTATACTTCTGGCTCTACTTGGGACTGAGAACTGAGAACTGTACGCCAATTCTTGGAAACCCCCTGCTTGAGCGATCTTGTTGCAAAGATCCCTTAGAAATCCAGAAAGGCAGTGGCTTGAAAACTATGCTTGGAAAAGCCATAGGAACACAACTCAGGGTTGCCACAGAGAAGGAAGAGTGGGGTAATGAGATGAGTGGAATTCTGAGACCCACCCACATGACAATCCAAAGCATCTTATCTGTTCCCTGTTTCTCATGTTGGATTTGAAATCTTTTATTTGTAGAAATTGTTTGGAAACCACTGCAAAGTAGACAGAGGATGAATTTTGAAATCAGAAGGCTGTGCACTTAAATCTCAGCTCCGCCCCTTATTGACATTCACTGAATGTCCCTGGCCTCAAATCTTCTGCAAAATGGGGATAACAATGTAAAACTCACAGGCATAGTGAAGATTAAATGAGATGATGTGATCAGAGAGCCTGGTACATAGTAGTTGCTCAATAAATGATAAAGGTTGGGGATTTAAAGGGTCAGTAATATGGCTCTCTTTTTCTCTGCCCAAGTTCAGAATCAGTTAAGAAAGAGACTCAGAAATAACACAGAAAAGCCCTAAAGGAACAATCTGGTTAGAGAATGAGGATTAGCTATATGGCAACAGAGGGCTTTCTAATATTGCACCCCAGAATTAAAATCACCTGCTCAATCACAAGCAGAACTGGAAATCTGTAGGCCTCCAGAAGAGATGGGGGCTCCCTTGTAAAATTTACAGCATGAAAAATGTCCCTGCAGAAAGGCAGATCCCAAATAAATAAGGATAAAGAGAATGAGTTACACCTACTCAGTTACTCAAACCCACTAACAGATAAGTCACTCATGCAACTTATGAGCCATTGTGTACAGTCACACATGTTCACTGCACAATTACAGATAATGCCATTTATTATGTGCTTTGACTTGCCTTCTAAATAAATCTAGAAGTTTCCACAGGTCACAGCCAGCAACTCCATTGCTTTCTCAAAATTTTATTAACTAGCAAAGGAAAAGCAAAGCATCTATTGGAAAAGGATTCCAGGAGGAAAATTCACCACATTTAGTCTTGGCCATCCCTTCACAAAGAATTTTCAAGAAGACAGATATATGGTGAAATGACAAATGGGTTAATGAGTCTCATATATACTAAAAGGGAACAACATGGCCCATTGCCTAAGAACATGAACTAATATAAAAGCTACAGGTTCCCATTGATTTCTTCAACTGGAATTGCTGCCCAGGCTTGGACAACATGCTGGGTCATGTGACATAAGCTCGCCATCTTGATCTGTGTAATCTTTGTGTTAAATTTTCCAGGGTGCTTATTCATTATTGTTAATGATATCAGTTGGTGCATTTAACTTCTGTAGTTACACGAAGACCTTTTTTCCCAAGCCCTGACTCAGAGTATTTCTATCCACCCCTAGGGTGTATCTCGCCTGAAATCAACGCAGATAAAAGAGGCATTTGCAATGACTCACAGCTTCTTTCAACATAAAGGCTCTCTTGGGAAGTCCAACAACTCATCCTAATTTCGCCGAGTGCAAATATATATCTCCTACTGAGAGTGAAAATGTCAACTCTGTGTGAAGATAGGCATTTCTCATATTCTGAAAACACTCAGTCATAACTAGGTATTAGCATAGTCTCAAGTTGCCAGAATACTTGGAAAAGGGACAAAGAATATTAGTTAATTTTGCTCTGGTTCTTTTACCCTGTCCTAGCTTTCTGTTGAGAGTTTTACCATCTTGGTACAAACAAATGGAGAAGCAATGGTTATGTCTATTCGGCTGTGATACGTGATAGGAAACAACAGTGTGAGGGCTGGCAAACATCATGCCTTAATAGAAATATGAGGTATTTCCGGGGGCAAAGTTTGAAGATTTGATGGTGTTCTCTGATAACTATGGGAATTCTTGAATTCTGGCTCTCAGAAACGGTCTGCGCCATGGATTTAATAAAAGCCCAATTACAGTGGAAATAACAATGGCTAACAGTTTGTTGAGCTTTTACTGAGTTGGAGTAGTGCTAAGCACTCTAATTTTGTTTTCACATAATCCTTTTTACCACCTCTGTGAAATCAGTCTATTTTAATTCCTCATTTTGGTAAAGGAGGAAATCAAAGAGATTAAGCAATTTACCAGAAGGACACACAGCTGTAAGACCAGAGATGTGCTTGGATTCAGAGAATCTGATCTGAAGGTTGTGAGAATATGAAGAAAGTATTGTGCTCTGAAAGGATTCAACACAAATCCAACTTGGTTTATTTCTCTATAGAAAAGCCATTCTGGGTTCAACTGGTATTGAGGGGTTTAACAAAACAGACTTCAGAAAACCATCTTCTTATTACTTAAAGCAAAGGACCTTCCCAATTTATAAAATTAAGCAGATAGAAATGTATATCCTTGGGAGGTTGAGGCACATCATCACTTGGATCCGGAGGCAGGAGGTTGGAGTCAGCTGAGCCGAGCTTGACAGCACTCCAGCTTGGACAACAGAGCGGGACTCAGCTCAAAACAACAAACAAATGAAATTGGAAATGTGGGTATCCAGGTAAGGAGCTCTGTGAAGAAAATTGCTCATCCTGCCTAGGGGATGTAATAGATTATGAACAAGCAGCAAAAGAGCCTCTGCATGCTGTAATGAAGAAAATGGCTCATCCCTTGGGGGGGGGGGGCATTCTTCACAATCAATTAGGGAAGATATTTTGGCACAATTCAGATTGGGGTAAACCCCTGCCTCCATTAAAAAATTAAAATGGCCATGGGTCATGGTGATATCACAATTCTCTAGTCTTCATATTGCTATAAATCGAAGAATTTAATGATAAATAAATAAATAGACTTTTGAGTAAATTTTTCATGAAAATTAAACCAAAAATGGGAATCTCTGAGAAGTCAAGACAAAATTTCTTAACACATTTTAATTAGGCATATTTATCTTCCAAGAAACTGGGATGCATGTGATGAGGAAGCCTATTGGAATCATTTTAAATTGGCACTGCATTGAGTTTCTGGCTAAGTTTGAAAGGCAATAATACCTTATTAAAAATCAACAGATTTGGAATCATCATTATCCGAGTGTTCAATGGATTGGCAGCTTTTAGTGCCATGGTACAGGCTTTCTAAATAAGCCTCAAGGGTTTGAATTGGCCCATTACTTCATCAGGAGGAACAATCTTCCATGTGAGGTTAGGGAGATGATGGGAAATTCGCATTGTACAATATAGGAATTTTTATGGTGAACTCAAACCATATGGTGATTGCCTCATGTGCTGGAACAGAATGAATTTGTTCATTAAGACAGGAAAACAATCCTAGGCTAAAAGGAACTGAGAAAGAATTCTCTCTTTGACTCAACTAAAATCAAGATTGTAACATCCAAGGGCTACTTCTGGAGCTAATTCTTATATATTAATCATCATGCCGTCATACCCATTTTATTCAAAAAACTCATGAACTGTGCAGCACAATGCTAAGAGTTAGGTATAAAGAGGAATGTACTTGGTTCCTACATCAGGAGCTCACACACAATTGAGGACACAGGGCAATTCCATATCAGATAGATCATTATTCAAAACTAGCATTGCAGTGATACATAACAGGACACAACAAAATACTTTAGCTTTAGATACAGAAATCCTGGGGCTAGAGAGTCAACTAGGTCTCTATGCGCATGTAAGGATCCTGGGAAAGAGGAGAGAAAAAAAGTCTTTAACAGTCTAGGTGCTCCATCTTGAATTTGGTTAAAGCTGCATTCATAATTCAAGATTCATTCATGAGAATTTATTGGGCTTTATACTAATGATTTCTGCATATATGTTATACTTCAATAAAACTTCAATTAAAAAATTTTAAGAAATACATATTTGTAAAATAGTTTAAACAGATAGATACAGATACAAATCAAGATGGAGATCATATATATTACACATAATATATGTGTAAATAATATATGATACGTGTATATATTACATAAATGAGATCAAAACTAGTTATTTTGAGTTGACATTATACTTTTCCTAACACTGAATGAACGTGGGGCTTTGGCTGGGGCTCATAACCAACCCACATTCATGGGATCTTCTTCAAAAACACAATATAGAGAGTCCATGTCATATGAGGGAGCTAAAAAGCAATTGAAATCATAGAAGTAGAGAATGGAGTTATGGTCATTAGAGGCTGGGAAGGGAAGGGGGAGGGAAGGATAGCAGTAAGTTGGTTAAAAAATTACAGCTACATTGGGAAGCCGTACGTAGTGGGTGGATCACCTGAGGTCAGGAGTTCAAGACCAGTCTGGCCAACATGGTAAAACCCCATCTCTACTAAAAATACAAAAATTAGCCAGGTGTGGTGGCAGGCACCTGTAATCCCAACTACTTAGGCGGCTGACACAGGAGAATTGCTTGAACCCAGGAGGCAGAGGTTGCAGTGAGCCAAGATTGTGCCACTGCATTTTTTGAGACTCCATCTCAAAAAAAAAAAAAAAAAGTTACAGCTAGATAGCAGGAATAAATTCTAGTGTTCTACAGTACTGTAGGATGAATACAGTTAACATTAATTTAGTGTAGTGTATATTTTTATATAGCTTGAAGAGATTTTCAATATTCCCAACACAAAGAAATAATAAATGTTTGAAGTGATAGATATCCTAATTACCCATTTTTGATCATTACACATTGTAGATATATATCAATATATCACTGCACCCCATAAATATTTACAATTATGTGTCAATTAAAAACAAAAGTTAAAAAAAGGGCAAAAAATTATGTAGAATCTGAGGGCAGACCTGAAAACTGCAGAAGTTTGATAAACAAAGACAAAGAGGAGGGGACCTCTGGAATCTTGGAGAATGTGGTTTTCCTAGCAAGGGGCTTTCCCAGGAAAGATGCCCAGGCTGGAGTTCTGTTTGGGGTGTGAATGGATGCTGGGAGCATGAAGGCTGAAGAATCAGAGCTTCACAATACAGCTCGTTCGCATTGTTCCTGTCCTCCCCCACAGCAGGGAAACTCATCCGCCCTCAGGCCGATGTAAAATCAGTAGCTTCTTTACCTCCATCATGGCTTCCACTGACAGCTGAGAAGTGCTCTGCAAGCCTTCCCAGAGGCCCACACATGGGAGGGGAAGGCCTTCCTGTTTCTTGAAGTGCCAGAACTTGTATTGTTTGTGGGTAGGGTTGCAAGATTTAGCAAAGACAAACAAACAACAACAACAACATAAACCTAGAATGCCCCAATTAATTCGAATTACAGATAAATAACAAATAAAATTTTAGTATAAGCATATTCCATCAAATATTGGGGACATACATATAATATTATTTGCTTTTATCTGAAATTCCATTTTAATTGGGTATCCTGTATTTTGCCTGAAAATCCTACATGTGGTATACTTGGGTCTACACATACCTCTCCACAGATGAGAGTTTTCTTCCTACCCCCAAGTTATACAGGAAGAGCAATTGTGTTCTCAAAGTCTCAAAACTTAAACAAATTTTGGAACTTGCTTTACGTTTTTTCTCATTTATTTTCTGCATTATTTGTTTTATTTTAAAATGTATACACAATCATGGATTTAAAACAATTAAACACTACAGAGGACACCATCGGCAGGAATGATGGAGTAAAGACCTCCAAAATTTGCTCCTCTATAAAAGCAACAAGAACACTGGCAAAAGTTGTCAAAATCACTAATTCCAAAACTCTGGAAATTAACCAAATACTGACAATAATCCAGGAAGTGTTCATTAAAATAAATGGCTGAATCTTAGTAAGAACAGCAAGATTTGTG
>NW_016812402.1:166596-191364 GCF_001698545.2 Rhinopithecus bieti | reverse complement strand
TTTTTTTTTTTTTTTTTTTTTTTTTGACAGGATCTCACTCTCTCACCCAGACTGGAGTACAGTGGTATAATCTCGGTCCACCGCAACCTCCGCTTCCTGGGCTCAGATGATCCTCCCACTTCAGCCTCCCAAGTAGCTAGGACTACAGGTATGTGCCACCACCATGACAGGTTAATTTTTGTATTTTTTGTAGAGATAGGGTTTCACCATGTTGTCCCCACTGGTCTCAAATTCCTGAACTCAAGCAATCCACCTGCCTCGACCTCCCAAAATGCTGGGATTACAGGTGCGAGCCACCGCTCCTAGCCAGGTACTTCTTTATGGAAGTGCAAGAAAGGACTAATATAGATGAAATATGTTAAACAACTGTGTTTTCTACTTAAAACTGGCAGTTGGAAAGCTTACAGACAAACTTATGCCCTATCAATAGCAAATATGTAAAAACTTCTTGGCCGGGCGCGGTGGCTCATGCCTGTAATCCCAGCACTTTGGGAGGCTGAGGTGGGCAGATCACAAGGTCAGGAGATGGAGACCATTCTGGTTAACACGGTGAAACCACATCTCTACTAAAAATACAAAAAATTAGCCAGCTTGGCAGTGGCATGTGCCTGTAGTCCCAGCTACTCAGGAGGCTGAGACAGCAGAATGGCATGAACCCGGGAAGTGGAGCCTGCAGTGAGCCGAGATCATAACACTGCACTCCAGCCTGGGTGACAGAGCAAGACTCCGTCTAAAAAAAACAAAAAAAATTAGTAGTACATTTCCTTATAGTAGCCTCATTTCTAGCTCTATTTTATGTCCCTGACTTCTTTGTTCTTCCCTATTTTAAGTTGAAGAAAGTGGATCCACATGGGGCTCACAGGGACACACAGGGAGTAATAGCCACACTCTAAGTCAGCATGGTGACAGCAATAGTAACTTGCAAAGGGAAGGAGAGTCTCTTGGGACTCTAATTCTCAGGTCCCAAATTTCCTCCCCACATGGGGGTTCTTCCTTCACTGCTTAGCATTTGAAAATTTGAATTTGACTGCTCTTGCCATTGCTGACTACAACTGAGTCAGCATCTCCCAAAACTTTGTTAATGGAAGAGAGTTTTATCATGGAGATCAACGTTAGGAAGAAAACAGACACTCTATCTGTATGATCCAATTCAATATTATGGTAACAGAAAAGGTGTGGAAATTGTGTAGCAATCCATGGGAGATTATTGTTGAATTAAGACTTACATATCTATAACAGATCAGTTTTGTTTTTATTGAGGGATAATTTTTAAAGTCTATGTGTGTAAGCATCTCACATGAAGAGGGAATTGGAACTATGTCTCTGGTAAAAAAAAAAACCTGAGAATTTTGGAAAGCTATCCTATCTGTGAAATTGGGACTAGGAACAATCCCATCCACTAGCCTGGGAAAGTGTCAATAGATCTTGAAGTTAACCAGGAGCCTGGGTGGAAAACATATAACTCATGGGAAATCAAATATAAGGTTATAGAGTCCAAATTTTCATTACCTTTCTCTTGCAGGAAACCAAAGTGATAAATTAACATTAATAATTATCTAGGATTAGCCAGGTATAGTAGTCCATGCCTATAGTCCCAGCTACTAGAGAGGCTAAGGCAGGAGGATCACTTGAGCACAAGAGATCAAGGCTCCAGTGAGCTATGATGGCACCACTGCACTCCAGCCTCAGCAACAGAGCAAGAACCTGTCTCTAAAAAATAAATTAAGGCATGGCATGATGGCTTACATCTGTAATCCCAGCATTTTGGGAGGCCAAGTGGGGAGCGGATCACTTAAGGCCAGGAGTTTGAGACCACCTGTGCAACATGGTGAGACCCCATCTTTACTAAAAAATACAAAAATTAGCTGGGTATGGTGGTGCATGCCTGTAATCCCAGCTACTCAGGAGGCTGAGGCAGGAAAATCACTTGAATTCCAGAGGAGGAGGTTGCAGTGAGCTGAGATTGCGCCTCTGCACTCCAGCCTGGGTGAAAAAGAGAGACTCTTTCTCAAAGAAAAAGTAAATAAAAACAGGCCAGGTGCAGTGGCTCATACCTGTAATCCCAGCACCCTGGGAGGCCAAGGCAGGTGTATCACTTGAGGCCAGGAGTTCAAGACCACCTGGCCAATGTGGTAAGACACTGTCTGTAATAAAAATACAAAAATTAGCTGGGCATGGTGGCACATGCCTGTAATCTCAGCTACTCATGAGGCTGACGCACAAGGTTTGCTTGAACCCAGGAGGTGGAGATTGCAGTGAGCCTAGATTGCACCATTGCACTCTAGCCTGGACAACACAGTGAGACCCTGTCTCAAAAATAAATAAATAAATCAAATACAAAATAAACTAAAAAAAAAAAAAAATTGGGCCGGGGACGGTAGTTCACGCCTGTAATCTCAGCACTTTGTGAGGCCTAGGCAGACGATCACTTGAGCCCAGGAGTTCAAGACCAGCCTGGGCAAAATGGTGAAACCTTGTCTCTACAAAACATAATACAAAAAATTAGGTGTGGTGGTGCACCCCTGTAGTCCCAGCTACTTGGGAGCCGAGGTGGGAAGATCATTTAGACCCAGGAGATGGAGGCTGCAGTGAGCGAGATTGCGCTACTGCACTCCAGCCTAGGTGTCAGAGTGTCTCAAAAAAAAAAAAAAAAAAAAAAAAAAAAATTGGTCTAGGATTTGTGAGACTCTAGGACTGAAGTAGAAGCAAACTCAAAATAGTTTTGCAGTGATACTTTGACAATTCAGAGCACAAAGGAGTCGCCACCATCACCTTTCAAAAAAATGAAACACTGAGGTAACTTTACAATAAGAAATTATTAACTACACAAGGAAGCAATCTACCTCGAGGGAGAATTGGCAGATGCAACAAACAGGAGAAGCAGTATTTTCCTGGTCTGGAGAAAATATAGCAATCTCTGAGATTAAAATAGAAGTATGTTTAAAATAATTAACGATACTGAGACAGCCAGGTGGGAGAGGGTCCCTGGCAAAACTCCAACTGACTGGCACACTGGAGCAGAGCCACAGAAGTTCACCCCATTTTCAGGTGGGAGGAGCCTAGCCCCTCCTCTTCCTGTGTGTGGAATCTGGGATTCAAGCTGTGAGGCGAGAAGCACACCAGAGGAACTCTGGCCTTGTGAAGAGTCCCTGTTTCTCCCTTTATTTCCTTTTCACCCAATAAAACCCTATCTTACCCTTCAAACTATCTGCGAGCCTGAACTTTCGTGGCCATGGGACAAGGACCCCGTCTTTAGCTGAACTAAGGAAAAATCCTGCAATGGTATCATGAAAGAACAATGGGATGTGAAAAGAATAGGCAGAGAGAGAGAAAGACTAAATATAACTTTTAGAAATGAAAACCTGTTTAAATATCAGATTCAACACTGAATAGAGAATTAGCAAACTGGTGGATAGATTTGAACAAAGTACTCACAATATAACACAGAGATAAAGAGGTGGCGATTCATCATGAAATAGAAGCAGAAACAAGGATAAACGGGTGAGAAGGTTAATGCTCTATGTACCTAGCATGTCTAACATGTCAAAGACAAAGTGCACCAAGAAATTAAGGAGATGAATTTATTCAGTCTATAGCAATAGATGAATGTTCATTAACGAGGAATGTTTCAGTGAAAAGGAAGGGAACCTGGGTTTGAGAGGCAGGTAAACAGGAGAGTCGTCGAGAGTCTAACTGAGTCATGAGGAAGGATGGAGATGTGTCTTATATCAGACCATACAAGGGCAGGGTGCCCTTTGAGGTTAGCTGTTTCCAGAATACAAAAATGAGGGTAGATTTCTTAACCATCCCTGCTTTCCAGAAGCACAGATTTCAGATAAAGTTCAACATTACCAAATAGGAGTTCCAGAAAGACAAAGTAGAAAGAATAGAGGGTATCTGAAAAAGATAAAATCAGAAAAATGTTTAGAATTAAAGAGAGACATAAGTCCTCAGAATGATGAAGTACATTGGGTCTCAGACAAAGTTAAGCAAAACATGAGTCATACCTAGACACGATAGAAAAACTACAAATATAAAGAAATATTAAAATGTCATTAATTAGGAATATTTTCTTGCTCTTTTAAAAAATCTTGCCACAATTTGATTACTGGTTTTATACAGTTAAGGTTATATTTTTTATTGAAATTAAGAAGTTAAGCAAAATCAAAATCAGTTATTAAAATAAGCCTTGGAACTCACATCGCTAGTAAGTGGTTGAGTTGGGCCTTCAAGCCACATCTTCTGATTCAAAATACTATTTATACCATTTTATTCTAGTGACACCATGAAGCCTATAGCACCTCCTTCTCAATTTAGTATGTTTCATTTAGCCTAAGGAAAAGATTGAAGGTTGTTGCAACTACATATACTTTATATTTCTTCCTAAGTGTCACAATTGAGTACAATTAGAGTTCAATTTCTCTTTACAGTGGATGTTCCCAGAGGGTAAACAGAGAAAGAATGTATGCACTCTTTAAGCAAAGCTTTATTTTTCTCTACATGTCAGCATGCAAAATCCCCTAGCAACATTTGACTTTAATTCTTATGGAAATCAGATTGGTCTCCCTTGTTAGAGTGGGCATCTTGATGGCCCGTGTTATTTCCTCTATATGGGGTTCCAGGTGTGTTGTCAGTCAGCAGTACCACTTCCTGAGGGCTGAAGAGCATCTTTTTGAAAGCATTGCCCTAAAGCTGCTGCTGCCACTCCTACCATGCTCCAAATCATCAGCTTTCTAATGTGCCCTGAGAACCCTGGGCAAAGGGACAAAAAGCATTATTTTAGACTTCAGTTCAGTTGGGGATCAGAAGTTGTATGGAGCCACTGAGTGGAGACATTTAATATATTCATACAATAAATGTTTGAACACCTGTTATGCACTCACATTGTGCTAGGCACTAGGGATCTGCTATCAAGAGACACAATCCCTATCCTCAGGTAGCTCACAGATTAGGCTGGCAAACTGACATTTAAAAATACTGTAACTACACAAGTAACTCAGCCTCCTTTTCATCTCTTGCTAACCTTGATGCAGGACATAGCATCTCTCTCTTTTCCAGTAAATAAATAGACAATCTGTTCTGCACCAAAAGCATTAATGAACTGCATAGGTGTTGACCAAGATTTTGTGTAGTAAACTCTTACACAAAAAAATCTTACAAAATCTCCTATACAAATCCTATGGGAAACTCCTACAACAAAATCTTACAAAATCTCCTATACAACCCCTCCGCGCGCGCGCGCGAAACTCCTACAAAAATCTCTCACAAAAATCTTCCATACAAATCCTATAGGAAGCTCCTACACAAAATCTCCTATATAAATCCTATAGGAAACTCCTATGCAAAATCTCAGCCTGACATCCCCAATTCTCTTTGGAAGTATCTGGTCTCCAAGCTGGATTCTTCTTTGCCCTGGACCTGTTTCTCTACCTTGTGGTTTTGTGTCTCCCTCTCCTGTTTTTTCCCCCTGGAAATTTTGTTTTCCTGTAGCGCTACCCTGTCCCCTTCCTGGTGAGCAGTTCAGCTCTGCCTGGGAATTCACCTCCAGCCTTGCATACTGGTAGCACTTTGGGGCCCTCCAGCAGGTGGAACCCACCTCCTCAGAAGATGGTATGTGTGTTTGGGGGTGGGGAGTATAAATAACACGGAAATCAGGTTGTGCTGCACTTACATAGGGAGTAATTATAATTGTGTTTATTTGATAGAGGGAAGCACAGGTGCTAGGAGACTGAGTAAGAAGTGAGCGTGTGAGACAGCTGCTCGCCAGCCGCATCAGGCCCTGGCCCCTGAGTCAGCCTGTGTCTAATTAGGAGCAGTCTTCAATCGCCGTCTGAATAATTCTCTGGGATTGAGTTTCTTCCTGAATGACTAGATTCACACTGGATGAGAAACTGTCTCTCTCCACTAGGAAGTGGAATAAAACAACTGACTCACATTTCACGCTTCCGTTTTTGCCAAGTGGAGATGATAATGTCTCAGTTACTCAGATGTGGGCTAGAGCTGAATCTGCTTTTTATAACTGACTGATTTAGCAAGGAAGTGAAAATCCAGGTACTGAGATGGAGCTGGGACCCCTTTTAGGGGCCTGTGGGTTCCCCAAGCATGGAAATAAAGGAAAATCTTGAGCTCCTTCAAGCGAAATTCCAGACGCCTAGCTAGCCCTGAAAGTGAACCAGCAGCTTGATAAACAGGAAGGTAATGGTAGTCCAAGCTATTTGGGAGGCTGAGGCAGGAGAATGGCGTGAACTCGGGAGGTGGAGCTTGCAGTGAGCCCAGATCGCGCCACTGGACTCCAGCCTGGGCGACAGAGTGAGACTCTGTCTCCAAAAAAACAAAACAAAACAAAACAAGGTAATGGTAGCCTGAAACAAAGAAGGTAATGGTAGCCTGAAACAACAGCCAAGGAACTGATAGTCCCAAGATGTTTGGTTCCCTATAGAAACTAAAGATAACATCTTAACATGTACCTGAGTTATTTTTCAGAAACCTGGACCTCCAACAAATGGATACACTGGCACATAGACCTCAGGTAAGGGAGAACTGAGGACTGAATTTTGACAACCATTCTTTGCTCTAGATTTCTTCCTGAGGGTCCTGGAGAAAGTCACACCCATGAGCCAGAGCTAACATTCTTCCTGCTCACCGTAAATTTTTAAACAAAGCTTCTCTTCCTTAACCAATTGCAAATCAGAAAAATCTTTGAACCTGCCTATGACCTGTAAGCTCATGCTTCAAGATATCCCACCCTTTCAGGCCATAACCCACGTGTAGCCTCCATGTATTGATTTATGATTTTCCTTGTAACTTCTGCTTTCCTGAAATTTACCCCTGTTTTTAAAAACCGTTACTTGCAAGTCATTGGGGAAGTCAGGACATAAGCTTTAGCTGCCAATTCTCCTTCCTTGGTGCCCTGCAAATAAATACCTTCCTTTCTTGCCACTTCAAACCTCAGTGTGGATGTCTGGCCTTACTGTGCCAGGCCAGTGGAGCCCAGTTTGATTCTATAACAGTACCATGAAGCCAAGGGAGCCATAATGAGTCAAGTTCTGGGTCCTAGCCTCCACATCAAGTCTTAGAGTGGGATTATTCCTCAACCAGGTGATCGTCTCACTCTAGACAAGGCCTATGAGGTCCTGTGGGTTCAGAAGACCCCTCCCACCAAGGCCCACCTTTCCTGGATATCTTCTGGAGGAGGTAAAAATTCTAGGTATCCTTTAAACACCTATGATGTCCTAGACCCAGACACAGAGCATGATGTTTTAGAGACCATTGGTGGATGCCACTTGTAGACACTGGAAAAGAGAGTTTGAGAACATATAGCAAAGACTAAATTCAAAGACTAAGCTGGGAACAAACCTGACCACCATGGCAAAGAGTAGGAACAGTCCCCAGATCTAGACAACTGGGCACTTCAGGTGCCCAGTCCCTGTGGTATTTGTGGAGAGGCAAGGACTTTGACCTGAATTTATGTGTGTATTAGTTCATTTTCACATTGCTATAAAGAACTTCCCTGAAACTAGGTAATTTATAAAGGAAAAAGGTTTAATTCACTTACAGTTCCACATGGCTGGGGAGGCCTCAGGAAACTTACAATCATGGCGGATGGGAAAGCAGGCACCTTCTTTCACAGGGTGGCAGCAGGGAGAAGAGTGTGAGCCTGTGAAGGAGGAAATGTCAAACACTTATAAAACCATTAGATCTTGTGAGAACTCACTCACTATCATGAGAACAGCATAGGGGAAACCACTTCCATGATCTAATCACCCCCCTCTCTCCACACATGGGGATTACAATTTCAGATGAGGTTTGGGTGGGAACACAGAGCCAAACTATTTCAATGTGCCTTTGAATTACCAATAGTGATTGAGAAAGGCAGCCAGTAGGATCCTGCTTTTTATTCTATTAATATTATTTCATGTATAGTTCCCCATGTCATTTCATATTGGAAACACGGTAGTTCTACCAACTATTACAAAAAAAAAGAAGAAATCCATGATTTATATGCACATAATTGTGCCACAGTATTACTCACTGTGTCCTGGAAATGTGTCCACAAGATATTTAGCATCATGGTAAGTATATTGTACCACACTGAGGTGACAAATTTTCTTCAGCTGCATCATGATCATCAATAGGGAGTTCACACATTCTCCCCACCCACATGGTTGGTTGCAGGACATGATCCTGTTGTTTTAAAGAGCAACCTGCCAATGAAAAAAATGATCACTTTTGACCCTTTCCCTCAAGATTCAACAAAACTAAGAATTGACAAACTGAAGTCTTTATTGGGTAAAATCTGTAAAATTACAGTGAGCTGACATTTGCTGAGCTTGGAATACATACTAAGAAATACTCACAACAACCACGCAATATAAGCACCTTTATTATCCCTATTTTGTAGAGCAGGAAACCAAACCTTTAAAAAGGTTAAGTAACTAGGCTAGAGTCATTCAGTAAACAAATGGTACCAGGACTCAAATCAAATCTTTCTGGGGTCAAGCCCACATGTATAGCCATTCTGCTCTTTCCTGGGAATGCACGTCGGATACACTTAGGAATCTTTTCTGATGTTTAGTTTCATAGTATGTTGGTACTGCACCCTGGTTTTCCTCTCTTCCGCAGTGTGCTCTGAGCAAAACAATTCTTCCCATGATCGAGAGACTCTTCATCAGAATAATTGTATCATGACTACTCTGTTCCCTGGCCTTTCTGTCCTTAATCAAGTCAAGCTAGATAACCATATCAAATAGTGGATTCTGATTTTAAATTCACCACCCCCAGGAAATGGAAAGCCACCAATCTATTTAGATCAGTAGTCTCCAAACTTTTTGGCACCAGGGATTGGTTTTGTGGAAGAAAATTTTTCCACAGAGGGGTGGGGATGTGAGGATGGTTTTGGGATAACTTGTTCCACCTCAGATCATCAGGGATTAGTTAGATTCTCATAAGAAGCACACAACCTAGATCTCTCAAACGCACAGTTTACAATAGGGTTCACGCTCCTATGAGAAACTAATTCTACTGCTGATCTGATAGGAGGTGGAGCTCAGCCGGTAATGCTCACCGCCCCCCCAACACCCCTTACCTCCTGCTATACAGCCTGGTTCCTAACAGGCCACAGACCAGTACCTAGATCCCGGGGGTTGGGAACCCCTGATTTAGATGATCCTATAGAAAAATCAGTTCTGCCCAGGCCTGACCCAGCTTGAAACCTGAAGTGGATGAAAGCACAGGCCTGAGGCAACATACTGTTTAGAGTCACTAAGATGTCATTAGAACCCATCAGAAGTTTCACTGAAGTCAAAAGCATCCTCATGTGGAATAAAAGAAAATGTTTACCATGGAAGGAGCCCTTCTGTGATGTTCATTGGAACTGTAAGGTCCTCTGAGCTGGCCACACCATGGTCAAGCCATCGTGACATTTTCCCCGCCCTTGTGATAATGTACTTTGTGAATGTACTTTGTAACATTCCTCCCCACCCTTGTGACAATACATCCTCCATGCCCTTGTGAATGTACTTTGTAACATCCATCCCCTACCCACAAAAAATTGCTCCTGACTCCACCGACTATCCCAAACCTGTAAGAACCAATGATAATCCCACCACCCTTCACTGACTCCTTTCTCAGACTCAGCCCACTTGCACCCAAGTGAATAAACAGTCTTGTTGCTCACACTAAGCCTGCTCAGGTGGTCTCTTATATGGACGCAAGTAACAGGAACTTGAATAACCATAGCTGTGCCACCAACCCTGGGGCCTTCCAGGTAATAATGCCTTAGGTCAGTTGAAATTCTTAAACTAAAGAGTAATTTATTTTATTATCTAAGTTGTAAACCTTTTATATACCTTCCAATAAATTTTCTCACCCCTCCCCGCCCCTAAAAAGTCACAAAACAAAACTGAAATTAACATTGTAGAAAAGTGAAAAATGTTTTGGCAACATGAAAGTCCCAAAAGAACCTTTAAAATAATTTGAACAAGATTTTATAATTAAATATGCATACATTTTCTCTATTCATAGGGACTATAAATGACTTATGATACTGAGTGGTAAATAATGGGAAAATAGGGACATGAAAAATCATTTCAGACAGGTTAAAATATCATATAGATAATGGAAGCCATGTGTTTCAATGTCAAAGGGAGTTAACAACAACAACAACAAAAAGAAATAGGGAAAGGTGAGAATCAATGCTGTGGTTGGTGGAGTTGGGAAGGTAATCTCAAAGTATTCTGCCTACAAATTACTTACTAATTACAAATGGGGGAAATATTGATAGCAACTTTACATCATCAGTAATACATTAACATAATCAATAATGGAACAAGCTGATGTTGTGTGCCTCCTGATATGGTGCACAGACTAGGACACAATATCATGCCTGTCATATTTCTGGCAAACATGTATAACCTGAATCTAATTATGCAGAAACTTCAAAGCAAAATTTAAAAATATCTTATAAAATAACTAGCCTTTACTCACAATTTTCAAAAACATGAAAGACAAGGAGAGATAAAGAAGCTGTTATAGACTATAAGAGACTAAAGAGACATGACAACTAAATTCACAAGATGCTCCTGGATTGGGTCCTGGGCCACGAAAAATAACACCCACAAAAAAACATTACTGGGACAATTAGAGCAATTCAAATCTGAATTTTAGGTTATAGTATTACATCAAAGTTATGGTTGATGATGTTGATCATTGTAGTGTGGTTCCGTAAGAAAAGTCCCTGCTTTTAGGATATACAAACTATAAAGAATTTGTGGCTAGCAGGTTATAATATGTGAAAATTACTTTCAAATGGTTTAGGAAAACATAGAGTGAGTGAGAGCTAATGATAAAGCATATGGAATGAAACATTAACAATTGGTGAATCAGAATAAAGGGAACACAAGTGTTTCTTATATTATTCTTGTGACTTTTTTTGAAAGTCTGAAATTGTATTAAAATGAAAATGTTTAAATGTCCTGTCTCACAGCATTCAATACATCTCTTTTAAGAACATAAAGAGTGTATACTTTCTTTTTGCTGCTGTCACAAACGCATTAGCTTAAAACAACACAAATGTATTATCTTACATGCCTTTTTCAGCTTCTAGAGGCTACCTGCACTTCTTGGCTCACGGCTCCTTCCTTACCTCACTCTACCTCTACCTCAACCTCACATCTCCTTCCCAGATCCTGACTTTTGCCTCCTGCTTATAAGGACCTTTGTGAACACTTGTGTATAAGCCACAGAATGGTTGGCTTAAACCAGGGGTCCCCAACTCCTGGGCCACAGACCGGTACAAGTCCATGGCCTGTTAGGAACCAGGCTGAACAGTATGAAGCGAGTGGTGGGCCAGCCAGCATTACTGCCTGAGCTCCACCTCCTGTTAGATCAGCAGTCGCATGATATTCTAATAGGAGAACGAACCCTATTGTGAACTGCACATGCAAGAGATCTAGGTTGTGCACTCCTTATGAGAATCTAAGTAATACCTGATGATCTGAGGTAGAAAATTTTCATCCCTAAATCATCCCTGCCTCCCATCCGTGGAAAAATTGTCTTTCAGGAAACCGGTTCCTGGTGCCAAAAAGGTTGAGGACAAATGACTTAAACAACAGAAATTTATTTTCTCACATTTCTGGAGACTGGAACTAATCAAGGGCTCGTTTCCTCTGTGGCCTCTCTGGTTTGCTTTAAATGGTCATCCTTGTGGGCATGCACACAAAGTATCTCGTTTTATGTCCATATTTCCTGTTCTTACAAAGAAAACCGGTCAGGTTGACTTAGGATCCACCTTGATGGTCTCATTTTAACTTAATCACCTCATTTAAGGCCCTGTTTCCAAATATAGTCACAACCCGAGGTACAGGAAGTTAGGGCTTCAATATATGAATTTTAGGGGAATGCAGTTCATCCCACAACAGTCACATAAAGACACATGTCTTTCTTATTCTCCCTCCTTCTCATGCCAACCACAGAAGAGGGAGGGCAGGAGAAGTGAAAAGGCGAGTCATGCCCTTCTTTACCTCAAGCCCCTTCCTGAAGCTTACCCTGGCCTGGTGGTTTGAGAAAGAGAATGAACATCATATTGGATGTAAGATTTAGTTTTTAAACTACTCTAGATAGGAAAGCACATTTTAATAATTAAAAGTAACCAGAAAGCTATGAGATCTGCCCAAGATATTCTTAAGGGCAGGAAAGGGAGATTTCATGGAATATGGTTAAAAGAAATGATTGGGAAAAAAAACTAAAACAGTTCATATTTCTGTTCTGTTGAGTGTAGACTATTGAATAAACTGAGCATAATATATGTCCGTATGTAAAGAAGCCTGTGATATGTAATTTACTGATTAAAACAAATTGAGACTAATGATACACATCATGATAATACTTGGATGAAAGATTGTGATAGGTGCCTACTGTTACAGGCTGCCAAGCACTCCTTCCCCTACTTCGTCTAGTAACCTTCTCCAGCAGTAGATTAGACATGTGACTCCAGCTGGGCTTCTCATAATACCTCACACCCTTGGCTGGAGTGGTTAATCAACAGGCTAAACCAATCAGAAACATTACCTGGGATTTTTCAAGCTGGGAGACCAACACCTCTTTTTACTTCAGTCATAAAGTTGTAAGAGACTCAGAGCCAGGAGGTGCTGGTGGCCATATCCTTGACTCATGGAAAGCCCAATGTGGGAGAATGAAGCCAACACACCTTGAGACGTAAAGATGAGAGACAAAGAGAGTGATTCCTGGTGATGTTCTAGTCCTGGCTTCAATCATCTCTAAGGTAGGTAATTCTACTCATATGCTTCCAGAATTTTGGTTATCCAAGCCAAGTAAATCTTTCTGTTTACACTAGTTTGCTTTGGTTTCTATCCCTTGAAACCAACGAATCTTGAAAAAAAGTACGTATTTATGTAGTGTAATTGTGTTTCACGGAAAATATCTGGAAAGATACATACTAAATTGTTAATAATGGTTAATTCTCATTAACATTCTGCTTCCCCCCACTGTTTCATATTCTTTATATTAATTGTTTGCTACATTTATAATAAAACATGTTTAGGAAAATGAGAACACAAACTAGTATACCACTGATGATAGTCAAGAAAAATGTATTCATATATAGTGAATAAGAGGATAAAATTAATTTAGAATAAGAGATGTTTCGTTTAACATTTTTAAATGGTAAACCACAGCCTTACAAAGATAAAGGGGATGTTTCAATAAGTCATATACAGAAAGAACACTAAATATATATGGGACAACCAAATAATACTGATGCAGGAATGTAAAGGTCCTCCCCAGCCAACACCATGGAAACCTCAGGATCTGCCTGTGGGGTCACCTCTGAGATCTCTTATGTGCATAGACTCATCTGCTTCCCATGCAACACTGATATATTACTTGATCATTGTTGGTCCTTGTCTTAGCTACCTATGGCTGCATTACAAATGACCCCAAAACTTAGCAGCTTAAAAGAATAGGCATTTATTATCTCAGAGTTTCTGTGGGTCAGGAAGGGGGGTATGGCTTAGCTGAGTGCCTCTGACTTGGGATCTGTCAAAGGCTGTGATCAGTGCGTCATCTAGGGCTGCAGTCATCTCAGGGCTCAACCGAGGAAGGGTCCTTTTCCAAAGTCACTCACTTGGCTGCAGGTAGGCCTCAGGTGCTTGCTGGCTATTTGCTTGGGACATTAGTTACTTGTGATCTGGGCTGTTCATAACATGACAGTTCACTTTCCCAAAACTGAGAGAGAGAGAGAGAGAGAGAGAGAGAGAGAGAGAAAGGAAAGCAAGATGGAAATCATAGTCAACCAGGCCTGATTTTGCCCTCAGGGGGACTTTGGCAATATTTAGAGGCATTCTTGGTTGTCACGACTGTGGGAAGGAGAGGGAAGGTACTACTAGTATCCTGTTTGTAGAGATCAGGGATGTTGTTACACATCCTACAATGCACAAGACAGCCCCCTACAACAAAGAATGACCTGGCCAAAATGTTAAAGTGCAAAGTTAAGAAGCCCCGACCTTGAGTGTTGAATGTTTGCAGAGCACATTATGTACATTCCCCCGATCCTCATACTACTCTATAAGGTAAGAGTTATTATCTCTTCCTTTTATTGCTGGGGAAACTGAGGCTTACAGGAGTCCAGTGATTTGCTCTAAGCAAGCAAGTAGGGAGGCTGGATTTGAACGAAGGTTTGGTCTCATTCCATTGCCAAGCTCTTTCAGTGTGAAGCAGGAAAAGAGAGAGGTAAGAAAAGGAACAAGCTCTGGGAGAGGGGAGGGGAGAAATGCCCTCTCTGCCAGGAAATGTTCCAGATGCCATTCTTGTCACCTTATTTGAAACTCGCAATGAGGCAAGAACATAAGCCTGAGCAGAGACTCTGTTCTCTGGGAGAAGACAGTTTGGCAAGGTCCTGGTTTGCATCATTGTTGAGCTGGAGCTGTGAATTGCTATGGTTCCTGGAAATCCACAGTGTCCACACTACCGCACCCTCTCCCTTCTTGGGGCCCCAGCTGGGTCCATATGAATCACTTGTGACTGCTCGGAGGAGCCACGCTGAGCTCCCCTCCATTCTGCTTTCAATACAGAATGGCCTCCTTGGTGCCCAGGGACACACCACCAATAAGAGCACATTGTGAAGCCATCTGATAAGTACATTTCACATTTCTTGTGATTTCATTCGAATTGTGTTCCCCACCCTACCTTCCCCTTTTAAGACTTTCAGAATTATTTCCTTCTGATCCCCTTGGTCAGAATTTGAACATTTCATTTCCCAAATGTCATTTTGAGATAGATTCTCTATCATAATTATGCCCTCCCACAGTACCTTCCAGATGGGGATTCAGGATTCACCTCTTGATTTAAAGGGTTTGTTGTTTTTGGTTTTGGTTTTGGTTTTGGTTATGAGATGGACTCTTGCTGTCACCCAGCCTGGAGTGCAGTGATGCAATCTCGCCTCACTGTAGCCTCCGCCTTCTGGGTTCAAGTAATTCTCCTGCCTCAGCCTCCCAAGTAGCTGGGATTGTAGGTGCCTGCCACCATGTCTGGCTAATTTTTGTATTTTTACTAGAAATGAGGTTTCACCACATTGGCCAGGCTGGTCTCAAATTCCTGATCTCAAGTGATCCGCCCGCCTTAGCCTACCAAAGTGCTGGGATTACAGGCATGAGCCACCATGCCCAGTTTTGATTTAAAGGGTTTGAATAGGACTTACTCCTTCTAGAAGGGGAACACGCAAGTCCATTTTGAGGAGGTTCTAAAAAAAAAAACAAACAAACAAACAAACAAACAAACAAACAAAAAAAAAGGTAGCAAAACAAACAAAAAACAGCAAGAAGCTGTGAGTGACACAAACTTTTAGAGGATTTGTATTAAAAACTTCCAGGTTTGCAGGCACTATGAAAGCTCTTAGTTCTTATTTAAAGTTTTACATAAAAGAAAATTTGGCAGGGGAAATAGTTTTCTCCACCTAGGAGCTGTAAAAATGAATGAACATCTCCTTAGTTGAGAATGTGTAGGTCTACGCCTGCTGGGATTTCAAACGGCATACATTCTTTGGCTAAATATGACCATGACATATAACCAATCTCATAGGAGCATTAGTTGTTGCAGCTTGAGTCTGTGTTTGAGTGACTAATGTCATCTAACCATGACCTAAACTTTGGAGCAGTTCTTCAGCTGAACTTGTGGTGGATCTTGTACAAAATTATACAAGCTTCCTCAGTCCTTCCACTGTCAGCTGGTGTCCTGCAGGCTGCATCTAGAAACAGACAAAAGCTGGTCTGAAAACGGCAGTTACCAAGTAACAAAAATGAGTGGGGCCTTTAAAATTCAACAGGAAAACATAGTCAGCAAAACCACACGAAAAGAACAAATCAGGTGACATCAAGTAGCCTGCTCCTTCTACCAGGTTATTTACAGTTTCTGACTGGTTGGCATGGATTAGTTCTCTGATTCGGGTAACAAGTTAGTTATTGAATTACCAGGATTTTGTTTTGACAGAAATTTTCCTTCAGAGTTACCTTTTTTGCCCCGAATCTTTTGGTTTTTTGCTATCATATATAGAAATTCATTACATAAGGATTTTTAAATATTTTTGGAAATGGCCACAGTAAGAAATTGATTTTATACTGTGACAACACATACACACACATACACATACACACACACACACACACACACTTGAAAACTAAGAGAAAATTCTACAGAAAGTATATTCGCTCTTACTATGTATGACTCACTTTAATATTTTCCATTTATTTCCTTCCAGACTAGTCTAGTCTGGTCTGTTAAAAATGTTTTTGGCTGCCTATTAAATTAATTTCACAACCCATGAAAGGAACATGTCCTTCAGTTTGAAAAATATTATATTACTTGAACTGTGGTTTTAAAATGACAATTTATAGCATTCTGATGAAATTCAAAGTATAACTAGAAAGTGAATTTAATCAGTTTCCAGGATGGTTCCTGTGGTATCTGTAATTTTGCTTATCCAACTCCTCAGTGAAATTGTAGTGCACTTATAGTGTCACTCTTTTCTCTTTCAATTCTGATGGTTATATGTGAAAACTTTGCATTTACATCAGTCTCTTTTCTACGTCGTCAAACAGACAGGTTCTTTGGAGCTTCTTCCAGTGTTACACCCAGGAGGCTGGGAACATTGGAGAACATCGTGCCACTTGGCTCTGGTTGGGGTGTATGCAGAGACAAAGGAGTCCATGCTGGAAACAGCATGCCAAGGAAGTGCCAAGGCTTAATCAGAACCATCAACCTGGAGTCAGCACCAGGGAAAGGCAGGGTAGCCAGCTGTAAGCCAAGTAAGATGGAGACTGTGAAAGTCATGGCCAGAAGGAAAAGGCAGTGGAGTGTAAGGCAGTTCTGAACCAAAGAATAAAAAGCTATGAGGGCTCTTTGTACTGTTCTATGGCTCTGGTTAGGCGCATGCTTCAGATGCTTGAAGAGGAAACACCAAAGCTGTTTCCCAGAGCATCGCACTACAATAAATTTCACACTCACCCACAATAATTAATCCCATGAGCTATTTTCCCTTAAGAATCTGATATTAAGTTAAAGTTGTAAAGTTCTTCTCACTCATATTATATAGTGGCAAATGCCAGACATTACATTGTTTCATCTATAAATATGTCAGTATGTACACAAAATGGCTTTTAAAACAAAACCCCAAATCCATTATCACACCTAAACATTTTTAACAATGATTTCTGAATACTATTCAATGTTCACTTAGTAGTATTCATATTTCCCTATATATTTTTTGTTTACTTTTATGTTTTGTTTACTCTAACAAGGTTTTAAATTATGAGGGCCATACATTTTAATTCATTTAATGCATTTTAATACATTTTAATTGGTTGATTTGTCTCATTTGTCTTTTTTCATTTGTAACTTCTTTTTTTTTTTTTTGAGTGGTTAAAAGGTAAAATCCAAAACTTCTTTAAATAATGGGATTTTTTCCAAGGAAATGCAAATTGTTTATTTTGTTTACCAAAATAAACTTGTTTACCAGATGAGAAAAATACCTCCTGGCCTCTGCAAATAGGGAGAAAAGCTTGCTTATGGTGATAGGAGATCCAGGGTGATGAAAACTAGGCCTACCTCACTGGGCTCCATTGTTCCTGAAATCTCCTTCATCAGACTCACTTTTTTATACTTCAGAAGAGCCTCTTTTTAAACACAACTGTATTAAATTCCCTTGTTGCCCACCTTCTACTAAGAGGATATCTGTTAATCNTTTTTTTTTTTTTGAGTGGTTAAAAGGTAAAATCCAAAACTTCTTTAAATAATGGGATTTTTTCCAAGGAAATGCAAATTGTTTATTTTGTTTACCAAAATAAACTTGTTTACCAGATGAGAAAATACCTCCTGGCCTCTGCAAATAGGGAGAAAAGCTTGCTTATGGTGATAGGAGATCCAGGGTGATGAAAACTAGGCCTACCTCACTGGGCTCCATTGTTCCTGAAATCTCCTTCATCAGACTCACTTTTTTATACTTCAGAAGAGCCTCTTTTTAAACACAACTGTATTAAATTCCCTTGTTGCCCACCTTCTACTAAGAGGATATCTGTTAATCTCTGTATGGATCTCCAGTTTTTGCCAGCACAATGTCTATAAATGATGGCCCAAAGGATGATAAGCGTGGTGAGTCATTCAAGAGCCAGTTCTATTCAGCAGAGTTTTAATGTTGAGTACATTTAGCTCTCTTCTAATTCACATAAAGTTGATAATCATGGATTTATTGCTTTTTATGTGATGGTACACACCAGGATAGGATGCCAGTTTTTCTATTTCCAGAAGGTGTTTCCCACATTCGCTTGAATAAACTAACTTTCTGATATGGTTTGGCTGTGTCCCCACCCAAATCTCATCTTAAATTGTTCCCCACTTGTCTTGGGAGGGACCCAGTGGGGGGTAATTGAATAATGGGGGCAGTTACCCTCATGCTGTTCTCATGATAATGAGTGAGTTCTCATGAGATCTGATAATTTTTATAAGGGACTTTCCTCCTTTTGTTCAGCACTTCTCTTTCCTGCTGCCATGTGAAGAAGGACGTGTTTGCCTCCCCTTCTGCCATGACGGTAAGTTTCTTGAAGCCTCCCCTACCATGCTGAACTGTGAGTCAGTTAAACCTCTTTCCTTTATGAATTGTCCAGTCTCAAGAATTTCTTCATAGCAGCATGAAAGTGAGAATGAATTAATACACTTTTCCATACCATTCAACAGCCATTTCCTACCCTTCAAAGATTATACAGCATGTCATTAGATATATATATATATCCAAGTGTATATATATAAATATATCTATCCAGATATATATATATCTAAATATATCCAGATAGATAGATAGATAGATAGATAGATAGATAGATAGATAGATAGATTTTTTTTTTTTTTTGAGACAGAGTCTCACTCTGTTGCCCATCTAGAGTTCAGCAGCACAATCTTGGCTCACTACAACCTCTGTCTCCCAGATTCAAGCAATTTTTTTGCCTCAGCCTCCCGAGTAGCTGGGATTTCAGTCACATGCCACCACACCTGGTTAATTTTTGTATTTTTAGTAGGGACAGGGTTTCACCATGTTAGTCAGACTGGTCTTGAACTTCTGACCTCAAGTGATCCGCCCACCTCAGCCTCCCAAAGTGCTGGGATTAGAGACGTGAGCCACTGTGCCTGGCCTGTCATTGTATTTCTAAGCTAACAAGTATTTGGAAACTATAAACTGTAGTTCTTATTTTCTCTTTTCCTTGTCATGTTATTATTCCTTTATATTCTTCTGGATTTATGGGTGACATGAATATCTAGAACTATGTCCAAAAGTAAAAATGCCATGTGACAGCGACCCACAATGTTGTGACCACGTCAATTTTTAAACCATCTTTATTGAGGTATAATTCACATAATGTAAACTGTACCCTTAAAATGGGTACAGTTCAATTATTTTTGACAAATGTATAATTTGTGAAACCTCCATCCTAGTAAAGACAAATATAGAACATTTCATCACCCAAAAAGTTCCCTTATGTCTCTCTGCAGGCATCCACCCACGCCTGGCTCCAGGCAACCACTGATCTGTTTTCTATCAATAGAGATTAATTGTGCCTGTTCTGGAGTTTGATATAAATGGAATCATATGGTATACACTCTTTTGTGCCTGGCTTCTTTAGCTCAGCATAAGCCTTTGACATTTATCCATCTTATTGTGTATGTTGATAGTTGTTCCTTTTTATTGCTGAAAATCATTCAATAGCTGTACCATAATTTGTTTATTCATTCCCCCTTTTGATGAACATTTGGATTATTTCAGTTTTTGGCTATTTTAAGCAAAACTGCCAAAACAAATGTGTACAAGCCTGTGTGGACATATGCTTTCAGTTCTCTTGGGCAAATACCTAGAAGAGGAATTGATGGTAAGCATATGCATAACTTTATAAGAAACTACCAAAGTGTTCCCCAAAAAGATTGTATCATTTTACATTAATTCTGGTTGCTCTAGATCTTCACCAACTTTTGCTGTTGTCAGTCTTTTCAACTATAGTCATTCTAGTGGGTTTGTCAGTGAATGTCCCTCTCATCTTAAATTGCATTTCCCTAATGATGAAAGATGAGCGTGTGGTCACGTGCTTATTGGCTTATCTGTATGTCTTCTTCTATAGTGTCCAAATCTGCTTTTTTTATTGGGTTGTTTGACTTCTTACTATTGAGCTATAAGAATTATTTTTATATTCTGGATATAATCATGTGTCAGATGATGTATTATAAATTTTTGTCTCCAGTCTGGACTCAACTTCCAACAGTATAATTCCATTTACCTATCAACCCTTGTTCTTCATGCTATCATTGCCATATCTTTTATTTCCATAAATGTTGTAAAAACCCCATTACAACATTATTAATTTTGCTTTAGTAGTAGGTTCACTTTTGAGAAAATTATGAGAACAAATAATATTTTCTTGTAAATATACCCTCTTATTTACCATTTCTGGAGCTTGTCTTTCCTCCCTTAAATATGACTTTCCTTCTGTATCATTTCCTGTTAGCCTAAATAATTTAGCTTGTCTCATGTTGCAGGTCTGTTAGTGATGAATTCTTTAAGCTTTTACTTATCTGAAAATGTCTTTATTTTGCCCTAGTTATTGAAATATATTTTCACTGGATATAGAATTGTGGGTTAACAAGGTTTTTCTTTGTTTCTTCTTTGCTTTTGTTCCTCACTTTAAACATGCCATTCTTAAGGCTCTACTTATTTTTATTCAAATTAGTTCATTTCTGTGTTTCAATAAGAGAAGACTTTCAGTTCTAGAGTGAACTGAATGTGGAGTTCAACGTGGAGATTTTCCTAGGCAGAAAGACAACAACGTGAGGTATACCTCATGAGTTTCTCTTAGGGATCATGATTTGTGTTGCCTTTTTCCTGATGTTTGACAATAGCTGCTTCATATATAGACATATATATGTCTCTCTCTCTCTCTCTCTCTCTCTCTCTATATATATATATATATATATATAATATATATATATATATATTTCCATTTATCTGCTGAAATTCCGTATCTGCTTACTCACTAAGACATAGTTTCATTGATTTCTTTTGTTCTTGACTGTGGATCACATTTTCCTGTTTCTCTACATATCTAGTAATATTTTATTATATATTGGGTATTGTTCATAATACATGGTAGAAACTCTGCATTCTGTTATCTTCTGAGAAATAATCTTGTTTTTGTTCTCACAGGCAGATCAATTTCTGACTGACCACCTTGAACTTGTGTAGGTTTGGCTTCATACTTTGTTGGGGTGGATATGTGGCAAGCTCCTCAACTGTGCATCTTGTGAAAGATTGGTATTAGGCTTTTGTAGAGAAGACTGAGAAAGCAGGCTTTACTCTAAGGCATGGGGCATTACTCTTAGGGTGTGGCCCTTGTGGTCTCAAAGCTGGATTCTTGAGGTGGTAACAAGATGTTAATGATGTCCCTCCACTGTAGCTGCAGAGGATCTCTAGCATTCCTTACTTCTTTTCAACTTTTACTTTCTCTGTTCTTATACCCAGTTGTGTAGCAGTTGCTCTCTGGTAAGCCTTGTGCAGTCTTGCCCTGAATACATGATTGTCATCCTCAGCCAAAAACTTAGGGAGAAGTCCCTTCAAGGCCTCCCCACTATTCTGTGCTGCTTCTCGACTCTAGTGCCCTACTTTGTAGATTCCAGGCACTTCAGATACCCCAAACTCTGATCTAGGTTTCCTCAGCTCAAGAGGACTACTGTACTTTCGTTAAATCATAGCTCCCTGCACCATGGCTGGGAAAATGTCCCTAGGCAGAAAGCTGCACCAGCGTGGGACTTAAACCTCATGAGTTTCTCTCAGGGATTGTGGTTTGCACCACCTGTTTTCCAATGTTTGACAATAGTTCCTTCATACATTTTGTCCAGTCTTATGATTGCTTACACAGGAGGAACAATCCAATACCAGTTATTCCATCATAGCCAAAAGCAGAAGTTCACCAGGATTTGAAAGAAAAATAAAACAGGCCAGGCGTAGTGGCTCATCCCTGCAATCCCAGCACTTTGGGAGGCCGAGGCAGGCAGATCGCTTGAGGCCAGAAGTTCAAGACCAGCCTGGCTAACATGGTAAACCCCCGTCTCTACTAAAAAAAAAAAAAGAAAAAAAAAATTAGCTGGGCATAGTGGTGCATGCCTATAGTCCCAGCTACTCAGGAGGCTGAAGCACAAGAATCGCTTGAACCCAGAAGGCGTAGGCTGCAGTGAGCCAAGATCTCAACAGTGAATTCCAGCCTGGGTGACAGAGTGAGACTCTATCTCAATAATGATAATAATGACATTTCCTGAATCTCTTCCATATTCTACCTCCAGTTTCCCAACCCTATAAAATTCATATTTATGGACCATAATAAGAATGTAAATGCATTAATTCAGTAGGGAGTTTAACATACTAAACTTTCCAAACTAAGCCAATTAGACCACTTGGCTATTTGCAAACACTCTACTGTTCTGAGATTGGTCATTCAGGCTGAATATTTAGTCAATAAGCCTTTCTCTACTACCCCTGCCCTATACAGTCTATGTCTGTTTTCAACTTTGATGAAAGGGGAGTCTAGATAGAAAAAGTGTTTGAATAGCCCACTATTTTTGTAGAGTGGGACAGTTAAAGTTCTATCAAAATGTCAGGGAGAATCAGCAAAAGAATGACTCTATCTCGTATTTGAATAGTGAATATCTTATTTGGGCCTCTCACTAATCCTCTGAAAAAGGCAATAAGCTGTTATTGCTCCCATTTTGCAAGTGACGAAACTCAGAATCAATTCAGTTAATTGAGTCATCCAACATCACACAGGTAGATGATGTCAGAACTCAGAAAGGCAAAGTCACTGTGAATAAATGTAACAGTTAATTCCCTGTACGTGGACACCTCAGGCCAGCTCTGTGAATAGGCAGAATACATGGCCAAGTATGAGGTACAATTTGAGAGATGCCAAATCACTCATTCCCTCGCTAATCACGGGCCTAAAATTTCAGCATTACTCATTCATTTTAGCCTGAGCCATCAATGACCTGTTAAAATGGAAATTTAATTACCTTCCATGTGTACAGCAATTCACAATTTTCCAAAAGTGTTCTATGTTTAATAATAATAATACCTAACATTCATGATGGGCACTTTTATGTGGCAGGCACTGTTTTAAGTGTTTTGCATAAATTGACTATTTTTATCTACACCATAATTCTATGGGAGGGGTACTATAATTATCTCCGTTTCACATATGTGGAAACCAAAGCTTATAAAGATTAAATAACTTGCCTAAGGTAACACAATTAGAAAGTGAGAAGGTAGGATTTGAGTCTGGATTCAGAGTTCTTGCTTTTAACCATTAAACTTTTTGTTTGCTGTGCCATTTGATCCAATTCAAAATCCTACAACATAAGAGCATCGTTAAACCACCTTTTACAGATGAACAAATGAAGACCCAGAACATTTACAAGACTTTCCCAATGTTCCCTCAGCTAATTATTGATTAATCCTGAAAATCATAACTCCTAGTTAACTCTTTCCAATATACTAAACCAAAAGAACTACTAGTTAAGTCATTATCAGCCAAAAGAGAGATTGGAGCAAAGACAGTTTCATTTTGATGAGAGACAATAAGATGTTCTGAGCAGCTAAAAGGCAGCTTGAGAATTTTCCAGTCTTTAGATGGTAATAGGAAATATTAATTTCATTTTACAAATATTTGCTGATTCCCTAACTACATTCCAGGCACCATTCTCAGTGCAGGAATACATCTATGACCGAAGAAACAAAAAATCCCTGCCTTTATGGAATTTACATTCAAATGGAATGTAAAAAAAATTACTGGTGGTACAGAAGAATTATACTGAAAATAAAGAGGTATAATGTGAAGCAGAATTGACAGCAAATCCTGCTGGAAATATTTTTTCAAATCTACTCCTTCAGTAACTCACTTATTTTACACATGCTTCTTCTAGGAAACAACCCACTGATATGTGAAACGTAGGTAATATTTTCAAAATACAATGCCAAATGTGTTGGTGATGGTATAAATTAAAAACTATTAAAGGGAGAGATGAGTTTTCCCAAATAAGATAGGATTAGTTGGAGCTGTAAAGGCACAAACTTTATGACATGTTTGAGTACATAAGATCTTTGAGAAAGTTGCCCAGCCTGAAACAACAGAGAGTTGCAATGTATCAATAAAATCTTCTAAGATTCTTCCTTTTTAAAGTCCACTTTTAGATTATCAAAGGTTCTTATCACTAAAAAGTAGAATACTGGCAAGTAGAACAGGTGGGATCATTGATGGGAAAGAAGACTAATGAACTATCTTTAGTTCTATGCAAACTACCTTCACCATCATCATTTTAATAGAGGTCTGGCTTCTCCAGCTCTCTACTTGGATTTACTCTAACCAGTTGGTTGCAGTTGACCAGGGACAGATTCTTAGTTCAGGACAGAAAAACCTCTGCTTTGATTCTTTAGCCTGAGTTACTAGACAGCAGCAGTTACCGCTCTGAGGGATCCAGCTCTTGCTTTTATCAGCAGTTCTTAATCATGCCTGGCAGGCAAGAACCTCCACAAAAAAAGATTATTTTTCCCCCTCTCTCTTGCTGGCCCCATCCACACCAATTTTTGTAAGATCTCTCTAGGAACCACACTTAACTTTCCAAGGGATTGATGACTCCCTATACCACTTCATTCTTTTTTTTTTTTTTTTTTTTTTG
>NW_016812402.1:61536-166205 GCF_001698545.2 Rhinopithecus bieti | reverse complement strand
CCTCGTGATCCGCCCGTCTCGGCCTCCCAAAGTGCTGGGATTACAGGCTTGAGCCACCGCGCCCGGCCTATACCACTTCATTCTTAAGATTCAGGAAAGCGTTCCCCTCACCAAAGACAGCCTGAAATTGCAAAGGGTTTCGCTCTTTTAGCCTAAGACACTGCTTTAAATTGAAATGCAAATCCAGTCCTGTCATTGACAAGTTTGGGTGAATGAAATTGTCCAATTATTTCCACTGGAAAGGTGTGTGTGGTAGAGGTAGGGAGAGGTGAGAAGAAGTGCACCGGGCAAAGAAGGGAGAAGCAGGAAAAGGAAAAAGTATTGCAAAAGGAGAAAGGAGTCTGGGAAGGGAAGCCAGGACCACTGATGGCAGATTTGTCAGCTCCTTGATTTCCCCAAGGGCTGGTCTTGTACTTGGCAACTAAACCATTGTCTTTCACTAAACACAGCCTTAGTAGTAGCCTCTTGCTGTTCAGCCATGTAAATCAGAAATGGGAACTGGAGGTCAAGAGGGAGGCCAGTGTGGGGGTCGGTGGGATACGCTGCCAAGGTCTGTCTTGGAGAACAAAGGGCCAATTACCCCCCAGATTATTGGGACTGCTACTGGCACTCCACCTTCAGCCCTTTGTGGGGATTGCCTCTGCTGAAGGAAATTACCTTGACCAAGATCACACCTAGACCTGCTTCAGTTCTACTGATTTTTCTTGTCATAATGATCATTTGTGTTTCCTTTTTTCTAGATACAGATGAATCGGGGTTTTGAAACCAGGCAAAATCATATTCTTTTCAGTTTGCTTCCAGATGTTCTCCCAAAGATGACCAGCCAGGCTTTGTGGTAAAGCTATTTACTAGGTCAGGGTGACTTTAGGACTTCTGTGAGCATATCTGATAGTTCAACGTTTATGCTCATAATCAAAATTTGAATCATTATATTTCTTCACACTCCACTTTATATTCACCCTCACTGACACTCTGCTGCTGATTTTCTTGTGAGCTCTGTGATTATCTTCACTGATTGACTTTTCACTGCCTCAAACAAGTTAATATCTCCTATAAACTTAGAAGGTTGACTGCAGATGTCCTTTGCCAGTGTGTTCCTGTTCATAAGGAATAACTAGTTGTGCTCTGATCCCTTGAGATTCCATTATTTCGGACTCCATTACGTGCTCATATTCCTACCTTTTGTTTTTTGTCTTTAATTTATATGATTTTTTTTCCTTTGCAAAGTAACCCCACAAGTTCCATGATGATGTGCATTTGTAACTGATATAATGTGGTAGTAACCATAGGGCTACCCTGAGATATACGCTGATTTAGAGATTTCATAGGTGTATAAGCCAGTCACTGTTTGATTAGTTCTTGGCCAAAAGAACCTGGGAAGGCATGGGTAACAATATGCCTAAAGCAGAATCCAGGGCCTTTTTAAGTCCAGGCTAAGTTCAATCCAGTCTTTTGCCTCAGTCAGCTCTGCAGTGAGTTCTGAACTCCTTCATTGGCCCTAAACATGTTCCACTTTTTAGTTATGACCTGAACAAGTCCAGTGTCCTGGGTATGGCCTCTTTAGCTTTCCTTAGGTTGAATTCATTCCCTACAGATTCTAAACAGACTCAGAATGAGAACCATCCACAAAAGATCTGGTGAAATTAACACCTTTGGTATATGGACGAGTCATCTTAGGAAAACAAAATCAATAACAGACTTCCAATGTAGACAGGAACTTCTACATTGTAAGAAGTCAATGTGTAAAACATCATCGTTGCATTCAAGATGTGATGAATTTGTAAATCCAGAGTTACTTTATGAATGTATGTTGGGCAAAATCTTGAGATTCTGTAACTTACTAGAGACTGTGAGGAATAATGTTGGCATAATTTATAACATCACAAGGAAAAAAAGCACCTATTTTCTCATATTGATACATGAAGAACTGGAAAAGAAGGCATCTTATAAGGTATGAATTTAAAGTCTCTATTCTTCCTGGCTGTGAATCACATCTCTAAATATAGATTTGCGTATGTGTAAATGCACACAATTGTAGCATCTTCCCTGTTGACTCAAAGGATTTTATTTCAAGTTTTTATTTCTAAGAAGTCACTGTTCTTTCCTATTCCTGTATGCCTGAGTCACCCCGCCCCCACCCCCTTTGCTCTCTGTAATATCACAGGGACAGATTTACACAATTCAAGTACAGGGTACCTTTAGAAACAAGCTGCTACTGAAATTTAGCCTTCCTAATGAGAATCGAAACACCATATCATATTTGAAGACAAAGCTCCTCATCTAGTGACTACTGATAAGGCAGCATGCTATTTACACATCATGAATTATGGGTGTTGAAAACTTAAGTGGGATCCAATAGTTTGTTGTTGAAATTTTCTAAACACACTATAAACCTATTCAGGTCATTGGTAACAACAGACTAGATAGACAGATTTAGTTTACATATTTGGATATTTTCTTGGTAATCTACCTATGCTTAAAATAGACTGCGTGTCATCTATTTATATTTATGTGTTAATATCACTCCATAGGACACCCAGTGCTCCAACACTCAGCCATGTGACTAAGTGTTGGGAAGTTGGCAATCCAACTACTGTACTGGGGACATGGCAATGTACATGGTAGTATTGTAACAGTAAATTTAGACCGGCCAAAGGAAGCATTCAGTGTTGAATTTAAACAAGTCTATAGACAGGAAATTTTCAGAATTGTGAGTACCAAGGACATCCTGCTGGTCTATAAGATTAACTTTACCACTAAGCCTAAGTCATGAATACTCACAAGGACCAGGCATTAACATCTTTTTAGATGTTAGCACTAACATGTCACCACTCTAGGCAAATCCAGCCCCTACCCTACCCCTGTCCTAGTGAAATAATAAAAAATCTGGACTCATAAGTTTATATAGGTTAATGGCAGGATAAAGAACAGAACTTAGTTCTGGGATTCTTACTTTTGGCTAAAGCACGAGTGTCATGAGGATTTCTTCCTTGTTCCTTCCCAGAAAGTAAAGTTACAAAAAAAAAAAAAAAAAAAAAAAAAAAAAAAAAAAGCTAAAGAACTACGAATTAATCTGTGACTGTGCCTTATTAGTAAAATTACAGTGGGATTTATGATTCACATTTTATTCCACTTCTTGCCATTTAGAAGATTTCAACGATCATTTCTGGTATTTTCTAGTGTCTTATATGTTAAATGATGATAGTTATTATTTTCTTTCTTTCCTTCCATCTTTCTGTTACTAGTACTTATGTGATTTTTATATGATTTCTAATTGCCAATTCTATTTAGGAAAAGATTCACACAGAAAACTTTGTTCCAGTATGAATGTTATTGTTACACTCAGCTGTGTGTTCTTCTGTCATGTTCTGAATATAGCTGAAGAGACTGAGTGTCTGTCAGCATCTGGTCTGTGCAGACTGCCAAACTATAGTGTTATTACAAGGGTCTGGAGATCAGAGTAAATGAAAACATTTTCCCTTTTCAGTTTCATTTATTACCCTAATTATTCAAAAAGAAGGAAGGAGGTCCACATTCTTCACATTTTAAGAGTACAAAATAGATGATTTATAAAATTAACTAGTTCCTTGATATGGTCTTTATCAAAAGTTAATTCTTTTCAGCCTCTGGAGTGTTATGTTACCATCTTTCAAACTAGGAAACATTTGTGTGTTATGTTTGTTTTAAGTTTATTCATGTCAAAAAAAGAAACTTCTATTGAGTCCTGGCATTTGTCCACAAACAGAGAAAGATACAGTTTCTCCTTGTTTCCCTTACCATTCACATAGTTACCATCAAAATTCTCCTCTTCGATCAGAACCTAGAAGGCTATGTCCTAGATAACTTTCTGAATTATTATGCCTTTTACTTGGTATAAATTTGCAGTCCTTGGGAGATGTCTTTTGATCTTTTTGCCTGATTATCTTTCCATGAGAAATGGAGTATATTCCAGAATTCTTTGAAATCCTCTATATTTCTTTCCCTTCCAGAAACACTTCTTTCAGATTCAGTCCCTTGCAACTATCAACTTCACATGCCAAGTATAAGTGCTCCCAGCCATCTCACAGTATCAGAAACTGCAGCTCTATGTGGGGAGAAGGGAGAATGTACATGAGTCTAGTACCCTGAAAGTAGTTCTTGTACAATAGGGGTGATGTCTCCCTCTCTCTCTATCCCCCCAGTCACTCACCCATCCCCACACCCCCATTCCCCCCCAACACTCTTGTCCCAGGGTCAAATGCTCCTGTCTATGAAGTAAGGGGAGTAGCCTCACGCTTCTGCCTCTTAGCTTCATTCCAAATAACATTAGTTGATAAACTGATAGTGTTAGTAACTTGTAAGAGTCACTTTTTGAATTTTCTTGGTGGTGAATAACCCAGAAATCCCTATTTAAGCATTTTCAGCAGGGGACTAACTTGACCAGATTCATATTTTCAAAAGACTACTTAGACAACAGTGTAGGAAATGAGTTTGAAGTGGGTTAAGAATGAAAGCAGGAAGCCAAATTAGGAGGATGTGTACGAATCCAGGAGAGCAATAGTAAGAGTTGGACTGGGAAGCAGCAGTAGAGATGGTAAGGAGGTGACAGATTTATGAGACGTTTGTGAGGTAGAATGGACCTGGAAAACTCTTCCTGTGGTAAGTAGGCCAGTTCTAGGTAAACACCTGTGACTATGCTAAATGGGGAAATTGGATGATTCTATGTGACTTCTATGAGTAATATGAATTTTAAACTGTTTAATTTATTGCAAAAAGGATGCCACTGTAGTAGACAAATCAACATTCCTTCCTAAATGTGTTTACAAGTATTTTTTCTGTTTGTTATCAATCCTTGAATATCATGTTTATTTAATTATGTCACAGCCAGGTAAATTTTTAGGCAATTTCTTCATTTTATGCAAATGAAGAGCGAATAGTATTAGCTTGCTTTAAATGGATATTCAAAACTGGAGAAATTACAGGATCTGGTGGTGCTGCCATCTGGATTGCCACCTAGTGACCAATATTTTGCGCAGCAGACAAGGTACCCTGAGGATGTCACAATCAACAGTAATTTTGCTACTAGAAATTCATGTGTGTCAGTATCCTCACAGACTACTACATAAGCTGAATGCTTGCCAACTGTAATCCAATTCACTTACTCTGTGATTTTAGGCATGTAACTTCATCTCAGTGGGCCTCAGTTCCCAAATCCATAAAGTGAGCACTAGTTCATTTCTAAGGTGGTTAAAAATCCTCAATAGTTCAAAGGCTTATCTTCATTGCAGACAATCAGAAACAATTATCCAGGATAAGACACATGTCTTTTTGCTTTACTTTGTCACCGAAATCAAATATTGTATAGCCAGCTTAAGCTTCTTGAATGACCTCAGATTTTGAGAGCTCACATTCAGCACAACAGTTTAATCTCATTTCAAGTTCCCCAATATATAGACAATTTGAAGTAATTGTCTATACTGTTAACCTCAGTGACTTTTTTCTAAGAGCCAAATTAAATAATAAAATAATATTATGTCACTATTTAAGACACTCCTATTGTCTTTATAGGCCACAGCAGTCATCTCCAAGACTTAGATTATTTATCTGATTATTTATCCTTGTCAGAAAAAAGATGAACATGCAACTCCTGAGTTTTTTCTGTTGATAAATAATGTGCATGGATAACCAGAATGAAATAGTAATACATAATAAAACAAAAAAACAGAAATATTTAAAGAATGAGCTAATCATGAAATAAAAGAAAGTTATTAAGTGATTTTGGAAAAAGCAGCATTTGGCTCATAAAATAATATCTTGACCTTTTAAAAGAGATTTTAAAATAAGAAAAAAGTATTTTGAACTTACCCACATAATTACTATGTTAGGTGCTCTTTGTTCCTTTGTGTACATCTAGACTTCCATCTGGTTTTATTTTCCCTCTACCTTGAAAGAATTCTTTCAAGATTTCTTATAGCACTAGTCTACTGATGGTAATTTTTTTCAGGTTTTTTTTATGCCTGCAAAAAGTCTTTATTTTGCTTTCATTTTAAAATCTTTTGCTGAGTATAGAATTCTAAGTTGACAGAGTTTTCTTCTTTCAGTACTTCAAAGATGTTATTCCACTGCCTTTTTTTTCACTTGCATTATTTCCAATAAGAAATCTGCTGTCATTCTTGCTTTTATTCTTCTTTATTTAATGGGTGTTTTTACTCTTGCTCTTTGTTTTAAGACTTTTCTCTTTATCACTTGTTTTAATTGACTGGATTAGAATGTCCTTTGGTGTAGTATTTTTCATCTTTCATTTGCTTATGGTTCATTGAGATTCTTGGATCTCTAGATATTTAGTTTTCATCAAATTTGGAAAACTTTCAGCCATTATTTCTTCAAAAATGTTTACCCTCAGCCTTTCTTCTTCTTTAAAACTCTAATCATGTATATGGTAAGTCAGTTGAAGCTGTTCCAAAACTCTCTGATACTCTTTAATGTGTTTGTTTGTTTGTTTGTTTGTTTGAGACGGAGTCTCACTCTGTCACTAGGCTGGAGTGCAGTGGCGTGATCTTGGCTCACTGCAACCTCTGACTCCCTGGTTCAAGCAATTCTTCTGCCTCAGCCTCCCAAGTAGCTGGTATTACAGGCATGCGCCACCATGCTCAGCTAATTTTTGTATTTTTAGTAGAGACGAGGTTTCACCATGTTGGCCAGAATGGTCTTGATCTCCTAACCTCATGATCCACTCGCCTTGGCCTCCCAAAGTGCTGGGATTACAGGCACGAGCCACCGTGCCCAGCTGATACTCTTTAATGTTTTAATAGTATGGTTTTCATTCTAAAATTTCAAGTTCACTATTTTTTTCTTCTGAAGCATCTGATCTGCTATTAATCCCATCCAGTGTACTTGTCATGTTAGACATTGTATTTTTCATCTTTAGAAGTTCACTGTGCATCATTTTCATATCATTTATGTGTCTCTTAAAACTGCTCATATTGCTGTCTACTTACTTGAACAAATGGAATGTATTAATCATGTATACTTTAACATCCTTCTCTCTTAATCTAATCATCTGTGTTACTTCTGAGTCTGTTTCTAAGTAATTGATTTTCCTCCTCATTATAGATCGTCTTTTCTGCTTCTTTGCATGTATGGAATTTTTTTATTTGATGCCAAGTATGGTGAATTTTGTATTTTGGCATGCTAGATTGTTTTGTGTTCTTTTCTAAACTTTTTTCTGGGATGCTGTTGAGTTTCTTAGAAAAAGTTTAATCCTTTTGTGCCTTGCTTTTAAGCTCTATTAGGTAGAACTAGAGCAGGCCTTAGTCTCAGTAATTAATCTCAACTAGAGGCAACATTTTGCAGTGTATGGAGACACTTTCAGTTGTTACAACTGGGAGGTAAGGGGAGTGCTACTGGCATCTAGTGGGTGGAGGCTAAAGATACTGCTACACATCCAATAATGCACAGGACAGCATCCTACAACAAATAATCATTGGCCCAAAATGTCAATAGTGCCAAGAATGAGAAACCATGGTCTGGGGCTATTTTGGTTCCACTACTGAGACAATACCCTTCTGAGTGCTCTACCTGATGCTCTGTGTATTCAGAAATTTCTCTATCCCAGTGTGGGGGAAAGAAAACTATTTCAAGCCCCATGAGAAGTTCAAGAATTGTTTTCTCTTCTTTCTGGTGGCCTCTTTCCTCACACACATATCCTGATCAATTCTCAGTCAAAGAGTGGAAGGACTCTCTACAGATTTTCAGAGGTCTGATTCTGTAAAGCTCTTCTTCAGGACTTTGCCCTGTGAACTCTAGCCACACTGGTCTTTCTGGAATCTCAACTATGTCTCCTGAATGCAGGGTGTCTGCAGGCTCTATTTGGGATGTCCTTTCTGTTCAGTGGCCCAAAAACTGTCTCTAAGCAGTAAGTTGGGATATTTATGGGGCTCGCCTTATTTGTTTCTCTTCTTCTAGGAATGACTGTCCTGCACTGCCTGTTGTTCAGTGTTTGAAAGTCACTGATTTATATATTTTGCCTGTTTTTTGGTCATTTCACTCAGGAGAGTAAGTCCAATCCCTGTCCTTCCATCATGGCCAGGGGTAGAAGTGCTTGCATAGTTTTAGAGTTTTAGTTTTTAATATGCTTTTAATCAGTAAGTTGTCATATTATTATTAGCTAATGTTTTAAGACACAATTGCAGGGTTCATCCTTTAAAATATTTCAAATACTCTTGTTAATTTAGATGATTTTCTCTAACTTTGTGTCACCTCTAATTAGGCTATAGTCTTTATCTTGTTAGATGGCTGACAAATAGCTTATACAGGAGCACATATGTCAGCTCTGTCATTTTCTTGTTCTTGGTATTTGTGTTATTTTACTATCTTCAATCTGTGTTTTGTTTGCAGAAATCTATTTTAATTATAGGAAAATTCATTTGCACACAGAAGTAGAGATCACATAATCAACCTGATGTACCCTTTACTCATTTTCAACAATTATCAGTTCACAGTCAATTTTGTCTTATCTATACTCCCATCCACTTCTCACAGTGCCCTCTCTCACCTTGGATTATCCTGAAGTGAATCCCAGGTATTATATTATTTCATCTATAATTCTTTCAGCATGTATATCCATAAAACAAACTACTGCTTCATTATCCCACCCAAAAACATAACAATAACTTCTTAATACCGTGAATATGCAATCAGTCCTCAAACTTTTTTGATTAATTCAAACTTTGCGGTTTTTGTGTTTATTTGAATCATTGATATGGTACCTTTCAAAATTCATGTTAAAATTTAATTGCCACTGTGATAGTATTAAGAGATGAGACTTTTAAGAGGTAAATTGTCATGAAGGCTCCACTCTCATGGATTAATGAGATTAATGCCTTTACTGCAGAAATGTGCTGCTTATCATGGGAGTGGCTCCTGATAAAAGAATGGAGTTCAGCTCACTTACCGTCTCTGTCTTGCATGCTCGTTTGCCTTTCCACCTTCTGCCATGAGATGACTGTTGCCAGATGCTAGTGCCATGCTCTTGGACTTCCCAGCCTTCAGAACCATGAGCCAAATAAAATTCTGTTCTTTATAAATTACCCAGTCTGTGATACTCTATTATAGCAGCAGAAAATGGACTAAGACAATCAGCATTCCAAGGCTGATTCAACACATGCAAATCAATAAACGTAATCCAGCATATAAACAGAACCAAAGACAAGAACCACATGATTATCTCAATAGATGCAGAAAAGGCTTTTGACAAAATTCAACAGCCCTTCATGCTAAAAACGCTCAATAAATTCGGTATTGATGGAACGTACCTCAAAATAATAAGAGCTATTTATGACAAACCCACAGCTAATATCATACTGAATGGGCAAAAACTGGAAAAATTCCCTTTGAAAACTGGCACAAGACAGGGATGCCCTCTCTCACCACTCCTATTCAACATAGTGTTGGAAGTTCTGGCTAGGGCAATCAGGCAAGAGAAAGAAATCAAGGGTATCCAGTTAGGAAAAGAAGAAGTCAAATTGTCCCTGTTTGCAGATGACATGATTGTATATTTAGAAAACCCCATCGTCTCAGCCCAAAATCTCCTTAAGCTGATAAGCAACTTCAGCAAAGTCTCAGGATACAAAATTAATGTGCAAAAATCACAAGCATTCTTATACACCAGTAACAGACAAGCAGAGAGCCAAATCAGGAATGAACTTCCATTCACAATTGCTTCAAAGAGAATAAAATACCTAGGAATCCAGCTTACAAGGGATGTAAAGGACCTCTTCAAGGAGAACTACAAACCACTGCTCAGTGAAATCAAAGAGGACACAAACAAATGGAAGAACATACCATGCTCATGGATAGGAAGAATCAATATCGTGAAAATGGCCATACTGCCCAAGGTTATTTATAGATTCAATGCCATCCCCATCAAGCTACCAATGAGTTTCTTCACAGAATTGGAAAAAACTGCTTTAAAGTTCATATGGAACCAAAAAAGAGCCCGCATTGCCAAGACAATCCTAAGTCAAAAGGACAAAGCTGGAGGCGTCACGCTACCTGACTTCAAACTATACTACAAGGCTACAGTAACCAAAACAGCATGGTACTGGTACCAAAACAGAGATATAGACCAATGGAACAGAACAGAGTCCTCAGAAATAATACCACACATCTACAGCCATCTGATCTTTGACAAACCTGAGAGAAACAAGAAATGGGGAAAGGATTCCCTATTTAATAAATGGTGCTGGGAAAATTGGCTAGCCATAAGTAGAAAGCTGAAACTGGATCCTTTCCTTACTCCTTATACGAAGATTAATTCAAGATGGATTAGAGACTTAAATGTTAGACCTAATACCATAAAAACCCTAGAAGAAAATCTAGGTAGTACCATTCAGGACATAGGCATGGGCAAGGACTTCATGTCTAAAACACCAAAAGCAACGGCAGCAAAAGCCAAAATTGACAAATGGGATCTAATTAAACTAAAGAGCTTCTGCACAGCAAAAGAAACTACCATCAGAGTGAACAGGCAACCTACAGAATGGGAGAAAATTTTTGCAATCTACTCATCTGACAAAGGGCTAATATCCAGAATCTACAAAGAACTCAAACAAATATACAAGAAAAAAACAAACAACCCCATCAAAAAGTGGGCAAAGGATATGAACAGACACTTCTCAAAAGAAGACATTCATACAGCCAACAGACACATGAAAAAATGCTCATCATCACTCGCCATCAGAGAAATGCAAATCAAAACCACAATGAGATACCATCTCACACCAGTTAGAATGGCAATCATTAAAAAGTCAGGAAACAACAGGTGCTGGAGAGGATGTGGAGAAATAGGAACACTTTTACACTGTTTGGTGGGACTGTAAACTAGTTCAACCATTGTGGAAAACAGTGTGGCGATTCCTCAAGGATCTAGAACTAGAAATACCATTTGACCCAGCCATCCCATTACTGGGGATATACCCAAAGGATTATAAGTCATGCTGCTATAAAGACACATGCACACGTATGTTTATTGCGGCACTATTCACAATAGCAAAGACTTGGAACCAACCCAAATGTCCATCAGTGACAGACTGGATTAAGAAAATGTGGCACATATACACCATGGAATACTATGCAGCCATAAAAAAGGATGAGTTAGTGTCCTTTGTAGGGACATGGATGCAGCTGGAAACCATCATTCTCAGCAAACTGTCGCAAGAACAGAAAACCAAATACCACATGTTCTCACTCATAGGTGGGAATTGAACAATGAGATCACTTGGACACAGGAAGGGGAACATCACACACCGGGTCCTATTGTGAAGAGGGGATAGCAGGGAGGGATAGCATTAGGAGATATACTTAATGTAAATGATGAGTTGATGGATGCAGCACACCAACATGGCACATGTATACATATGTGACAAACCTGTACATTGTGCACATGTACCCTAGAACTTAAAGTACAATAATAAAAAAAAAAGACAATCAGCATCCAAATAATGTGCATATATTGTGGTCATATGTTTCTTAAGTATCTTTTAATTTATAGGCTCCTCTAGCTCTCTCTTTCTCTGCAATTTATATGTTAAGGAAACAACTGTTTATCCTATTGAGTTTTTCACCACTTGCATTTTGCTCAGGGATTAGGTGTCATTTAACAGATTCTTCTGTCACCTATATTTCCCATAAATAGGTAATCATATGTAGACATTTGATCAAATTCAAGTTCTTTTTTTTTAATCAAACTACTTCATGGGTGGTGTGTAACTCTACCAGGATGCACATTTGGTGATACTAGTACCCTTGGATAATCATTGCATATATTCAACGATTCATTATGATGTTTAATTCTGTAATTCATGTTTAATTCTATCATTTTTTCTTCATTTCTTAACTAGAATACATGTAAAAAGACAACCTTCTCTTCATGGTTATAATTCTATCATGCCTTCTTCACTTAGTAGACTAAATATTCTATAAACATACTTCTTAATTGCAAGTATTTTTTCACAAGGAATAGGAATTGTATAAGAAAAGGGGGATGACTGCTTATTTTTCCCTTTCATTTACCAGTTTTCAAAATAGTGATTTTCCCCTATCATTCTCCAAATGTAACCAAAGATTTTTTGTATCACTATGAACTCATGGATTTAAACATATTTCATGTATTTCAATCCACTGCATTTATGATTCTTGTTAATGTTTGATTTGTCCCATCTTTGGTCAGTGGAGCTTATTCAAGATGACTCCTCCATCCTTTTGACATGGCCCCAGTAGTCTTTGATAGTTTTCCTTCTATCTGGTTTGACAAAATATCTCAGGTTTATCTGTTTATACTGGATAATATAAAATCCTCCCTGTAGAGATGGTACCTTTTTTCATTTCCCCCTGCAATGTATGAGTGCTGGTTTCCCCCACACCCTTACCAACAGAGTACTGAGTCAAACTGCTGAAATTTTGCCAATCTGATAAGTGGGAAGTGGTATCTTTGTGTGGTTTTAATTTGCATTTATTGCCGTGAGCCAGACTGAATATCTTTTCATATGGTTAAAAGCCATTTGCTGTGAGCTATTTGTATCTCAGCCCATTTTGAAAAAAAAAAAAAGCTTTTAGTAATCTGTAATTTCTTTGCAACATTATATTAAGCCATGTACCCATTTTTTAAAGTTAGTTTAGACAAAATATAATCAGTAAGTCCATTTAACCAGGCAATATAAATTTAATATGTGCTGTATGCTGAAAACAAACAAAGACCGAAGGAACTAATGAGAGCTTCTCTGGATTACAGAGCTCCAACTCTCACTCTTCACTCATGATGCTTCTTGGTCTATATGTGACATATTGGACAGATGGACTAAATGAAAGGGCCATGGCCAATCTATACATTTCAGTTTAGGAACATTTCTTTTATTTCTGTTTTTTTAGATGAAACAGATAACACAAGATACCCCAATAAAATTGATTTTGTTCAAATGAATGTAATTGCATTTAGGTTTTCTTTTCACACCCCAGTAGTTCACCTTGCACATCCTCAATGAGGGGTGGACAGAACCACTTTGGAGACCACCAACCACAGGATGAAATCCAAAATTTCTAGCTTGGGATAACAGAATGTCCATCAGAATGCAACCCCTGTCCACATTTTGACTTTGACTCACACCACTTGTTTCCTGGCTTTTGCTCCATCTAAGTCTTTGCAGTTTCCTAAACATGCCCTTCTATTTCAGACACACTGCATCCTTCTCTTTACTGACCAGCGAGTTCCTACAGTGGACTGCCCCATAAACTGCACAAGCACACTGGGCAGCTCTGCTCCTACTCCATCATGAGCAGCATCTGTGGGGAACGATCCTGACCCTTTCAGGCTGATTTAAGCCCTGTCTTCCTCGAGGCTCACTTTGAATGTTGTGGCAAAACCACTGACAGCTGTTTTTGAGAGTCTAGGGAGCAAGTACAAGTCGCCCTCTTCCCTTGACTAAAGAATCATTCTCCAGCTCTCCATCATCGAGAAGGTAGCTGCAGAAGGAGGCCTAAGAAAAGGTGACTGAGAACAGGGTCCAGCCTGTGCCCAGCTCCCCACTGCCCCCCACCCCCGACCTCCCACCAACTATTACTAGTGGTCTTCCTATAGAAGTGGCTGAAGGGTCAGAGCCTGAGTATACTTCCTTGATGGCAGAAGAGAAACAGAAGTCCTCACTCGAGACAATGGGAGAAACTGAGCCAGAGGAAAGAGCTAAGCCAAAAACTGGGCTTGAGAGGTGAGGTCTTGTATTAGGCTGTTCTTGCACTGCTGAAGAAAAACCTGAGACTGGGCAATTAAAAAAAAAAAGAGGTTTAATTGGCTCACGGTTCTGCAGGCTTTACAGGAAGCATGGTGCTGGCATTTGCTCGACTTCTGGTGAAGCCTCAGTGAGCTTTTTATCACAGCAGAAGGCAAAGCACAAGCAGGAAATTCACATGGTGAAAGCAGGGGCAAATGAGAGGAGGGGGAGAGGTGCCACAACCTTTAAATGACCAGATCCCACGAGAAATCACCCACTGTCACGAAGACAGCACCAAACCATGAGGGATCCATAACCCGTGATCCAAACATCTCCTACCAGGCCCCACTTCCAGCCCTGGGGATTGCAGCTCAACATGAGATTGTGGCAGGGAGAAATATCCAAACTATATAAGGTCTAAAATTAATGGAGAAGTCAAGTGGAATCCAATTTGCAGTAGCTCCAGGAAGCAGAATTTCCATGGGATTTTACAGGGGAACTCTGTCAGCACTAGCCCCTCTTGGGGACAGCAAGGAAGGAAGAGGAAGTCACAAGGTCACACCTGTCTACAAGGCAGTGTTTCCACATTCCACCATAGCTTTGGCATTTTATCTCTCACTTCCTCTGGACCTATGTGTAGGTAACTGGCCCTATCTCCACTCTGTGTGCAAAAAATCCCCCCTGGCAGGGCCTCTCTACCATTCTCCAGCTTCAGGCCTGCAAAAGCCCCAAGATCTAACTCCTAACAGAGAGCTGAGAGGCCTCAGTCCATTTGTCAATCTAAGCATGACCAGTGACTACTAAATAAAACTGACACTTAGGCCAGGCACAATGGCTCACACCTGTAATCCCAGTGCTTTAATAAGGCTGAGGCAGGAGAAGACCTTGAGCCAAGGAGTTCAAGACCAGCCTGGGCAACATAGGACAGACCCCATCTCAACCAAAAAACAAACAAACAAACAAACAACTGACACTTAGATTCTCATTTACCTTTTTGTATTTATCATTTAATGGATTAGAACCAAAGAGAAGAAGGAATGAGCTATTATCTCCCCAGACCTCACAGAGTTAGTTTATTTGGACAAAACTTATGAATCAAATGTAAGTAAGAAAGTGAATGGTTAACCTAAAACTACAATTAGCCTTCATAAATTCTGTAGAGTTTATGAAAAATGTAGATTCCAGGGCTCCTCCCTTGAGATTTTGATTCTGAAAAGTTTGGAATGATACCTTGGAATCTGAATATTTAAATTCCCCAGTACATTTAGATGCAAGTAGTTTTCAGTGGCCTAGACAATAAAAAGGGAAAACTTAAAGTTGCAAAAGTTGCTGGGGTCACCTAAACACTGTCCAGAAGATAGTTGATCTCTGTGCAGGTTGCATCCCTGGCCATGAATTATGTAGCTGCTATCCTTGTTCTGGTTCTGGGCTTATCTACAACCTTCTGGCCATAATTTGACATCCCTTGTGGCTTGTCTGCAGGGAGATAATTGACAGATCTGCTGACATGAGCACTCTGCTCTGTTGACAGCTCTTTCTCATTACAAAATCAATACATTGACATTGCGCTTACATTTTTATTTCTGTGGCTTTGGTTACTACAGGTCTCTCCTGAAAAGCAGTTTCTCAGGGTGCAAATGAAAGCGGAGCTGATCAGTTTCACATACAGAAGAATGTTCAGAACAGTAACTTCCTGCTCTGATCCCAACAGCTTCTACCCTCCCTAGAGTTCCACCCCTGCCTGGCCTTTCTCTGCAACTTCCAGGGCCACCCACACCGTTTCCCCTCTCCCAGTGCCCTGGGGAGCCACTCTCATTTATCAAATGTTCCTTGTTCCCTACCACCTCTCAGCCTATTAAACCACTCTGCCCCTAGTCGCTGATCTTATCTCTTCCCCTCCTAGGCTTGCAGTTGTTGTCAATCTTGCCACTCCATCTGCTTTTCTTTTCTTCCCCTACCACCCCCCACCAGCCCCCTGTGATAGAGCTACAGATAATTTACAGCTCTTTTGGTGGAGGAAGGTCTGGCATGACAAAAAGACCCCTTTCTGTTATCTTCACTTAGTGTACGCCTGACCCCAGAGGGCAGCTGGGTGTGTGCCGTGCTCCTGGGAAAGAAAATGAGGGAGAGAGAAAAACTCATCACGCCAACAGGGTTAAAGCCAGACACATCACTGTGTCCAATTCACCACAAATGAATGTCACTCTGTACTGTGTATTGGCAGCCAGCTGGTTTCTTGGGCAAAACCTCTGTGAATTGCCTGAACCACATGCCTCAGCATTCATACTGCATCACATTGAAGTTAAAGAACAGAAGAAAAGGCACACTAGATTGGACCCATCTTTCCTCCCTGGCAGACCTGGGCTCTTAACAGCAGCAGTGCCTGTCAGGTTGCCCTTCAAGGTATTCACCTCAATATATTACAGACAGCCCCACACAGCTTCTTTTCTTTTGTAACCTATTATTTAATCTTCTCCTTTATTCCCACTATCAAATTTGTCATCATGTTCTGCCAGTTTCTCTTGTCACCGTCATTATTCTAACCCTCTTTATCTCACATCCCAGCTATGGAGAGGCTGTGATTTTTGTGTTGGGTCTCCCCGCTCCCTACTAAAGTGATCTTCATGAAATACTTTCATCATCTCACTGGTTGGCTCCAAGTCCTACTAGGGCAGTCAGATCCAGGCTCCCCTTCCCAGATCTCAATGGATCTCAATAACCAACTCCACCTGAACTGATCTCATCTCAGACTCTTATCTGCATTCAGGCCCTTCTTGGTACAGTGCACCAAGACTTCAGCCCCATAGCCTCCTGCAGTAGCCTCACCTATGCTCTCTTCTGAATTCTGCCTTGTTTTAAAATGCTAACTTCAAACCTTGCAATGCTTCAAGTGGGCAGCTGGGATAGAGAGAGCACTGGGCATGGTGTCACAGGCAAAACTAGCTATTGGTTAGAAAAGAAAGGCAGCATACACACAAAATACCAGAAAAACTCAGTCCACACTCTGAGCAGCCCCTACTGTGCCTACTTGTTCACCAGGCCAAAGCCCTACACCTAACTTCCCTGCCCACTGCACCTCCAAGGTCCCAAACTGTGCAGAGCAGGGCAGCCCCCAATTCTTGACATCCTCCTGGATGGAGACTTGGGAATCCTGGAGATATTTTTGGTTGTCAGAACTGGGGTAGGGTTGTGGGGAGAGGCTGGTATCTAGTGGGCAGAGACCTGTGATGCTGCTAAAGCAACCTGCAATCATAGGACACACCTCTCCCAACAACAGATTATCTTGCCCAAAATGTTAATAATGTCACGGTTGAGAACCTTGGCCAAGAAAGAGACAAAGCAGAAAGTTAGCCTAAAATAGACACTCATTCGAACTAGCACAAGGTGAAAACTGGAAGATAATTCAGGGAATTTTCCAGAAGCCAAGTTTGGAGATGCGGTCTCACAGGACCTGGACAGCACTTTGGAAGCCATTTTCACCATCTCATGCCCTTTCCTGGTCTCTGCTTCCCTGCTTCATCCTCCTTCTGCTCTCTGCTTCTCTAGCGTGTGGCCCAGATGGTCAGTCACAACCCTGACTCCATAGCAGTTTTGAGGTCAAGCCTGTAGACAGGAGTTACTTATCATCTTTGAGTTTATTTAATTTTTCAATGGGAGAACTAGATTGTCCAGTCTTGGTCAACAAAATGGTCTGGATTTGAGTCATATTGTAATCATCTGTGGCTTGAAGGCAAGATCTTGCCCACCGTCGACCTGGCAGGGCTGTGGTGGGCACCACAAGGAGGAGTATTTCTTCTTCAAGGATGAGAAGACAAAGACGAAGATGAAGAAGAAGAAGAAGAAGAAGAAGAAGAAGAAGAAGAAGAAGAAGAAGAAGAGGAGGAAGAAGAAAGAGGAGAAGGAGGAGGAGGAGGAGGAGGGGAATGGGAGGAAGGGAAGAAGAAGAATTGGGACAATGGAAAGAGAAGTCTCAGAAGGTAAAACCATTTGTCCTGAAATCTTGATAAAATAGATGGCCAGGTCACCTACCAAGACAGGGGCCTTGGAGTAAAGCTTAGGAAACTGCAGACATAGGGAAGGTGGAGAAGAGCAGATCTGAAGAATTTGATATGGGAGAGACTAGGTGGCAAAGGACCAGCAAGTGGCTCTAAGGGTCTCCAGTGTGCCTGGGAAGGTACCTGCTCTAACCCAAGGAGGAAAAGAGTCTTGCCTGGGCTCGGGTTCCTAGCGTCCCATAGATCACAAGCATTGGAGAGTCACTTTTTGTTTTCTTTCCATCTTGTGGAAAGTTTTTTGAAAGTTTGGTAAGTGACTGAGCAAATGGGAATTGTGAGAGAGAGATATTCAGTACAAATTAGGCTTCTGAGGCTAGATAATGAGGGCCTAAGAGTTCTCAGGGACTCAGAGCCTCTGCCCTGGGAAACCAGAGAAAGGAAGCCTGCTTTTGTGTGAAACTGGCCTTCCTCAAATCATCCAAAGTCAGTATCTGGGCAGGCTTCCTTCCTCCCTTCTGCTTGGGTGGTAGACCAGTTATCAATTTATTGCCCCTCACCTCCAAATACACTCCGCGTTACCTGCTCTGGGATAACACAACTGGACGCTTTAAGCATTTCTCCTTTGCAGCAAACACGCTGTTAAGCTTTATCAGTGCAGGTACTGGGGGATGCTGTCAGAGGGGGAGGTTTTTCTTCCTGGTTCCAGTGTACTTCCATTTGCTTCTTTTGCTCCTGCTTTAAAGCTGTGGGCTATGAAGTGTAGAACACACAGTGGTGCTCCACTCCAGTCAAGTGCCAGAATACACAGTGCTTGGGCAAACTTGTAGCCTTGGCCTGCAGACCACCTCACCATGGCCCTCCCAAGGTCAATGCATGTGATGTGTGCATATGGTAGTCATCTGCATGCTGTGGGAGTGTGGGTCATTTTTATTTTACTATTCTTATATGTCAGGAACTGAGGCCAAAGAAAAAAGGTATGAATTCTCAAACTACTTTCTCTTGTCATTTAGAAATGAAATTTCCCCAATTTAAACTGGTATGTATTAGTAGATTAACTCTCATTATGTAATTGCATAGAACTATTAAATTGAGATCTTACGTTGTTCCGGACTCTGCAAAATATACCGAAACAGAGCAGTCACTTCAGGTCTACTATTCTACTTGCGACCAAGGACAATGGCAGCCCACCTGGGAAGATATTGTACACAAAAACTACATCTTGTGTTCCTTTCTTAAAACTTGGGAGGTAGGAGGAAAAAATGAAAAGGAGAAGAATGAGGAATGCAAGAAAATATGAGTAATTATTTCTGCAAATTAGATGTGTACTCATTCTTTCCGGGTGTTTCATTTTGCCCTTGCACATGTGTATTCTGCAGCCACACAGGATAATTGGTATATATGCTGAATCTCTACCTTACTTGCTCTATTGATATTTTGGTGTTCCATGAGGGAAAGCCCCAGGAAAGAAGGGGGTGGCATATTGGGGAAAGATGTTGCATTTGCAACAGTAATTCTGCTGTAATACTTTGTAAACCCAAACTCTATGCCTTCTTTTCTGTGGATTAGAACTGTTTGTCTATAATGCCAAAGTAAATTTATTCCTTGGCATTTAAAAGAAACACCCAAGTAACATAATCTCAATGTGCTAAAATTAATTTCAATTTTCTGGGAAGTGAGAGTGCATATGTGTGTGTGTGATTGTGTGTGTGTGTACACTTTTTCCAAGCCTCTTGGATTGTACTGACACCATTGTTATTTCCTGAGCATGAATAAACCCTCTTCCTTACTCACCCACTCATATTTTGAAACTTGTCAGGATATGAAATAATTTGGTGCACTTTTCCTGCTAAAATTATCCTTGGAGGAAGAGTTCTACACACCAAACATTCACCCAAAAAAAGACTCTAAAAATGTAAATGTTTGGTTGTTCATGCCAGTAATCAAGGCTAGAGAATTCAACCCTTCCCAAGTTAGGGAGAGAGAAAATCTGCTGTGCATCTTGTAGCACAACTGTCACCATCAGGGCTTGGAAGCTTTGTGTTCCTTTATCTCACTACAGTAATCCCCCCTTATCCATGGGGCAAACGTTCCAAGACCGCCAGTGGATGCCTGAAACTGCAGACAGTCCAGAAACTTATGTGTACTATGTTTGTTCCTGTCCATACACATCTGTGATAAAGTTTAGTTTGTAACTTAGACACAGTAAGAGATTAACAACAATAGCTAATAATAAAATAGAACAACTCTAACAATATACCATTAAAAAGTTATGTGGATGAGGCCCCTCGCTGTCTTTCAAAATACCTTATTGTACTGTACTCACCTTCTTGTGATGATGTGAGATGATAAAATACGGTTTGCATGATGCAATGAGATGAAGTGAGGTAAATGACGTAGGCATTGTGACTTTGCATTAGGCTACTACTGACCTTGAACATAAGCACTGTGATTCAGCAACAATCGAGGTAACTACTAAGTAGCTAACAGGTAGGTAGCATAGACAGGGTGGATATGCTGGACAAAGGGAAGATTCCCATCAGAGCAGGACAGAACAGGATGGCACAAGATTTTATCACGCTACTCAGAATGGCACCCAGCTTAAAACTTATGGATTGGTTATTTCTGAAGTTTTCTATTTAGTATTTTCAGACTGGAGTTGACTTCAGGTCACTGAAACCACATAAAGCAAAACCAAGGATAGAGGGTGGGGGTATTGTACTGGCATTCTGATTTTTGAGAGCTGCCTTTTCAGCTGAGAAAATGGAGAGTAAGTCCAAGACAGTTGCATCTGCTGAAGAGCAGGTTGCATGGATGGAATGGGCAAAGACAGAGTGAATAAGTAAATCATATGGTTAGCTAAGAAACTTTCCCCACTTTTTAAAGGCAGTTTTAACAGTCTGGAACATGTATGGTTTTCTTTAGGAAAAAAAATCACAGGAATATCAGGAATATCTGCAAATATAAAATAATTATATAGGCACCATAACTCCAAAAACAATTATTGCTTGTCTGATTAGAATTAGAAATGCTGCTGATTTAACTCATGATTTTGATTCAGGTCTTAACTGGAGCATGGCTAGGTTACTTCAGTTAGAAGTAACTTAGTTTTTCTAAAAAGCTCCAGTTACCTGGGCTACAAAGCCCATTTCATAACACTGTGTCCACCATACACATAAATAAATGACCAAAGTGTGATGACCTAGAGACTCGTTTGATCACAAATGTGGACTTTTGTCTTCAGGCCTCAATAAGTTGGGATTTCTCTTCACAGAAAGGTTGACTCCATACGTCGTCTGTACAGCTCTCTCCCTCACTTGCCCACTTTCATCACCCGCAAAACATGCACCCTTTCCTCTCTTCTCCCACCGGAGAAACTTGTACTTATTCTGCCTGATTCCGTTTACCTGCGCACTTTACTTCAAGGGCCAGCTTTAGTTAGTTGTCCTTGCTCTGTGCCCCATTAGTACGTTCTGTTTAGCTGTTCCATGGCATTTATTAAGCTGAATTGTAGCTAGTTTTATCATCCGCCTCTTCCTACCTGACTAGGGGTGGGTGGGGGCGTCTCGAGGGCATCTATTGGGTGCTTTAATCCCAGCATTTTATTTGCCACAGAGCAGACTCTCAGTAAGTGTTGGGTGAATGATATTAAGATACCCTCCTTCCCATGGATGTGTGAGGATCCAATGAGTTGAGACATATGAGATCAAGTTTCAGATCATAAGACCCTTTCGAGATGTTAGGTAGTTTTGGCAAAATGGAACACATATAACATTTGTTTTATTACACCTATATTTAAGTGGACGTTTGGTGTAGCTTAAACTTGTTTCAATGATTAAGGGCAGTTGGGAAGGTAATTAATCTTTACAGAGTACTTTCTCTGTGCCAGGTGCTTTGTCTATATTTTTATTAATCCCTCCACCAATCCTGGAGATAGGTATTAGCATCTCCTTTTTACAGATAAGAAAATTGGAATTCAGACAAACCGAAACACTTTCCAATATCACACAGTGAGTGGCAGAGCCAGGATTTGACCTAAGCTTTGTCTGCCTCCAGAATCCATGTTTGCTTCCCTACAGGATGCTGCCTTTGCAGAGGGAAGGATCTTAGGTCACAGACAATTACTCTGCTCACCCTTTCACGCGTCCCTATTCCACACACCTGAAAAATATTTATATATCAGAAGAAATTGCCTAAAGTATGCAGCTGAATGGTGGCTGAGCCCAGGATAGTCCAAGAGTCTGCACAGGTGTTGACTGGGCTCCCAGAAGCCAGAAATAGTCTCAAGCTTCTTCACCGCAAAAAGAAAAGACACTCACCCACAATGTAAGCAAATTCAACAAATCAACTGGATTGTGATAGTTAAATAGGTTGTGTCTCTGCGAGGTTTTGGTATCAGAATGATGCTGGCCTCATAGAATGAGTTAGGAAGGAATCCCTCCTTTTTGATTTTTTGTAATAGTTTCAGTAGGATTGGTACTAGTTCTTCTGTATACATCTGGTAGAATTTAGCTGTGAATCCATCTGGTCCAGCAGTTTTTCTGTTTGGTGGGTTTGTTTTTACTTATTCAATTTCAGAGCTCATTATTGGTCTGTTCAGGGTTTCAGCTTCTTCCTGGTTCTATCTTGGGGTGGGGGTTGGGATTGTCTATTTCCAGGAATTTATCCATTTCTTCTAGCTTTTCTAGTTTGTGTGCATAGAGGTGTTCATAATAGTTTCTGAGGACTTCTTAAAAAATTTCTGTGGGGTCAATGGTAATGTCACCTTTGTCATTTCTAGTATGTTTATTTGGATCTTCTCTCTTATTATTCTAGCCAGTGGTCTAACAATCTTACTTATTCTTTCAAAAACCCAACTTTGGGTTTCACTAATCTTTTTTATGTTTTTTCACATCTGAATTTTGCTTAGTTCAGCTCTAATTTTGTTTTTTTTCTTCTGCTGACTTTGTAGTTAGTTTGCTCTTGCTTTTCTAGTTCCTCTAGTTGTGATATTAGGTTGTTAATTTGAGATATTTCTAAATTTTTGATGTAGGCATTTAGTGATGAAGGCACTGTACTTTCCTCTCAACACAGCTTTAGCTGTGTCCCAGAAATTCTGATATGTTGCATCTCCGTTTTCATTCATTTTAAATAATTTCTTGATTGATGCCTTAATTTCATTGTTTGCCTAAAAGTCATTCAGGAGCATATTGTTTAATTTCCATGTAATCGTGTGGTTTTCAGCAGTTTCTTAATATTGATTTCTATTTTTATTGTGCTGCGGCCTGAGAGTATAGTTGGTATGATTTCAGTTTGTTAGAATTTATCGAGAATTACTTTATGGTCAAGTGTGTGGTCTGTGCCATGTGCAGATCAAAACAGTGTATGTTCTGTTGTTGTTGGGGGTAGTGTTCTGCAAATGTCTGTGAGGTCCATTTGGTCCAGTGTTGAGTTTGGGTCTCAAATATCTTTTATAGCTTCCTGCCACAATGATCTCTCTGATGCTGTCAGTGGGGTGCTGAAGTCTCCCACACTTATTGTGTGGTTATCTAAGTCCCTTCATAGGTCCCCAAGAAATTGCTTTTGAATATGGGTGCATATATATTTAGGATAGTCAAGTCTTCTCGTTTAATTGAACCTTTTGCCATCATGTAATGCCCTTCTTTGTCTTTTTGATCATTGTTGCTTTAAAGTCTGTTTTATCTGAAATCAGAAAAGCAACACCTGCTTTCTTTGTCTTTTCTTTTCTTTCTTTCTTTCTTTTTTTTTTTGGTCCTGTTTGCTTGATAGATCTTTCTCCATCCCTTTACTTTAAGCCTATGGGTGTCATTGCATGTGAGATGGGTCTGTTGAAGACAGAATACCTGAAACACTCCGATGCACTTTCCAAGGTGCTGCTGCTGAAGTGCAATGTGTTTGAAAAGCCCTTCTGGATGCACTTAGAGAAAATTAATTTTTCCTTCCTCAGAGCACTCATAGACCTTTGTACATACTCCTGCTATAGTTCCTTTTCACACTGTGCTATGCTGCAATGCACCTTCTGCTAGCATGAGAAATCAACAAGAGTAGGAACTGTTTCTTAATTGTCTCAATATCCTCAGAGCCTACCTACACAATAGATATTCAATAAATGTTAATAAGATGACTACCGAAAAGGAAATGCTTCTTGCACATTATACCGTGCTACCACCACTAGAGGGCAATGTAACCAAGATTACTATACACCACAGGTGCAGTTCCAGATGAATAACGAAAGTAACTTTTAAAAAAAAATCATATTTCTCACATACTCTTTGTATTTTTTCCATGCATTTTAGTCAATTCGGTATTTAAGTTTGAGGAAACATTCAACAAATGTAAAAAGAACACTTGAAACAGAGGCTAAGTGCCAGAGCGCTAAGGAGCGTAAGGATTAATTGCCTGGCCTGGAGAGAAAAAAACTGCAAGCTACAAATGGGACTGGAGATAGGATTCCTCTCAGACAGAAAGCAGCTATCCTAATAAATTAGTGCTGTATGTTCTCACATTCTCCAAATGCTCCATCCTCCACGTTAACCACAAGGTGGAATTAAGCATCATTGTATTTAAGGAAGAAATGAATTACAAGGAAATAAACATTTATGAGTGCTTGTAATTGTAATTCAGTAGAATACAAATCAAGTGTAACTTTCAGTTTAAGAAGTTTCTGTGTATTTATTTCTGGAACATAGCAATTCTACAGCTGGTTTTCCTTCTGTTTAGATTTTAGACCAGTGATGAAAGAAGAATTCAAGGGGCAAGTTTCCTTCTTTTTTTTTTTTTTTTTTTGAGACTGAATCTCACTCTCACTCAGGGGAAGTGCAGTGGGCAATCTTGGCTCTCTGCAAACTGCCTCCCAGGTTCGAGCGATTGTCCTGCCTCAGCCTCCTGAGTAGCTGGGATTACAGGTGCGTGCCACCATGCCCAGCTAATTTTTGTATTTTTTGGTAGAGACAGGATTTTGCCACGTTATCCAGGCTAGTCTCAAACTCCTGACCTCAAGTGATCCACCCGCCTCAGCCTCCCAAAGTGCTGGGATTACAGGTGTGAGCCATCGCGCCTGGCCTCAAGGGACAAGTTTCTGATGTGACATTTCTTCTGTACAATGTAAATAAACTTTAGAGGAAACTCCACTCATTGCCATTGCCAGGGCAACAGATGACACCTCCTCTGTGAAACTTTTCCCTACCTTTCCAGTCACAAAAAAGCCCTCCACCAGTTTTGCTCTCATAGTTATTTGTACCCCCCAATAGTACCCTTCACATTCTACCTTGTGTTGTATTTACCTGGGTTCATGCCTTAGCTCCCTTCCTAGACTGGAAATCCTGGAGGATCTGGGCATGTCTATTCATCCTCATAACCCCAAGAGTGTCTATTAATATCTCACATCATAGATGTTTGCTAAGTTTTGTTTAATTAAACTAAATGGAATGGAGTTTGTGTTCCAGTAATCTGTGGCTCTGAAGACTGCTTTTTTTAGTCTCTTTTCACTTTCTCTTCCCACAGTTGATTTAGCAGCAGCACCCATCAGTTTCGAATGTGGACAGATTAATTTTGATTAAACGGATTTCTATCACAAACATTTAGAACCAGTACCACAATTTAGCTAACAGATATTTATTACTTAACCTCACTTGGCTTCAGTTTCCTCATTTGGATTTTTAGAAGGGGGGATGGACAAAATGTTTTTAAAAAAACACACAAATTGATAACGAATGTCCCTTTTGTTACTTTTTCCTACCTACGAAGCCTATGTTTTGAATGATTTGATCAATCTAACTGCATTTACACAAATTTTATTATCTCTTTAATGAATTCAAGCATAAGTAATTGTTAACAGTTGAATAATGTGTTGTTATAATACTGATGATATAATTTTGTCCCTAATTATGTATATGTTTATTGAATGCCTACTGGCTATCAAGGTTCTGTTCTTGACATTAAGGATAACGGTGAACAGAGGAGTCAACATCCCTGCCCAAGTGGTGCTTACATTCTAGTGTGGGTAAAAACAAAGAAACTTGATTATCTATCAAGGTTAAGTAGGTCTGTACAGCATTATTTGATTAATAATTGTATGACTTAATTTAGGCTTTTTAGAGCTTTGAAACTGCTTGGGTTTCACACTGTCTACTGTGTCTAGGGACTCTCTTTGTCAAAGACATCAGTGGTTAAAAGCTCTCTGAGATCCCTTCTATCATGAATATTTTGGTCATGATTTTCCTGACTATATTAGTTTTCTATTATGGTGTCAAAAATCACAAATTAAGTAGATTATTTTAAAAAATTTCATGATCTCATAGTTCTGTGGGTCAGAAGTAGGCTTGACTGGTTTCTCTACTTAGGGGATCACAAGGCTGAGGCCCAGGTGTGGGTCACCTGGGCTCTTATCTGGAGGCCCTAGAAAAGAATCCACTTATAAACTCATTCGGGTTGTTGGCAGAATCCAGTTCCTTGCAGTTGTGGGGCTGAGATCCCTGTTTCCTGGCTGGCAGTCAACCAGGGGTCTCTCTTTCAGCTCCTTAGGGTCACTTACATTCCTTCGCAGGTAGCTCCCTCTATCATTAAAGTCAGCAATGGCACAGGGAGCCCTTCTCACACTGAGAATCTCTCTGACTTCTGCTGGCAGCAAGAGAAAACATTCCTGTTTTCAGGGCCTATCTGATTAGACGAGGCCCACCTGGATATTCTCCCTATCTTAAGGTTAACTATGCCATGTAATACAACACCATCACAGGACTGAATCTCATCACATGCAGAGGGTCTGGGTAGTTGGACATAACATCTTGGGGTATGATTTTAGAAATTCTGCCTACTGTACTGACCAGTGGAATTTTTCCCTCAAGCATTAATTAAGAGACTCATTGCCAAGCAGGAAGATTTCAGATCCATGCCACAGATAAAGGTTTTAGAATCATGTAACATTATTTTATTTAATGAAATGAAGGTCTTTTAAAAGTGCAGGGTGGGGCTGTGCACGGTGGCTCATGCCTGTAATCCCAGCTCTTTGGGAGGCCAAGGCAGGTGGATCACTTGAGATCAGGAGTTTAAGACCAGACTGGCCAACAGCGCAAAACCCCGTCACTACTAAAAATACAAAAATTAGCCGGGCATGGTAGCAGGTGCCTGTAATTCTAGCTACTCAGGAGGCTGAGGCAGGAGAATTGCTTAAACCTGGAAAGCAGAGGGTGCAGTGAGCCAAGATGACACCGCTGTACTTGCCTCGACAGATGAGATTCTGTCTCAAAAAAAATTAAAATAAAAAAAATGCAGATTGGAATTTTATGAGACTTTTTTTTTTTGACGGAGTCTCCGTCTGTCACCCAGGCTGGAGTGCAATGGCACAATCTCGGCTCACTGCAACCTCTGCCTCCCAGGTTCAAGTGATTCTCCTGCTTCAGCCTCCCTAGTAGCTGAGATTACAGGCACCCACAACCATGCCTAGCTAATTTTTGTATTTTTAGTAGAAACGGGTTTTCACCATGTTGGTCAGGCCAGCCTTGGACTCCTGACCTCAGTTATCCACCTCGGCCTCCCAAAGTGTTGGGATTACAGGCGTGAGTCACCGCACCTGGCCCTTTACAAGACTATTTTAAGATTATTTTAATCCCTTTCCCTTTATGTCTTTTCCTTATAAAACATCATCTGTAGGAAAGTAAAAGGTTAATCACAGATATAATGAGCAGCTTCAAGTAATTGAATATTAATTCAATTAACATTAGGAATATTCATGAATTGTCATTTATAAAATCTTTTTATGCCTAATCCTCTAAGATATAGGTTAATAATATAGCTTGGGGGGGTCCATTTTTAACTGGCATTCATTAAATTTTAATATTTAACTATTTCATCAACAGAATATAGATCAATAGAATGAGCTGACATCTGAAAGGGTAAAATGATGATAATTGTACTTATCAATTTTATGCAGCATTTTCACTTGTGTGGCATTGCAGAGTAAAGGAACTCAGTTTTGTTTACATTTTCTAATCTGAATATTGACAATTTGAGATGACAGTTCAATTTTCACTAAGTAATGATTACTTAAAGCCCATTTTCTCCACTTCAACAGATAAAAAATATATAATTGGTGTCACTGTGACTGCAATGAAATCATGTCTTATGATAGAAAAGCAGAAAATGTAGGATTTTTTTCAAAAGCATTTATCTCTGGCAGATGTACTATGGACAAATGACTCAATCCATCAAAATACAATTCATTAAATATAATTTAGTTAAATGTTTTAATTAACCTATGTGTTTTCCTTAAAAGTCTTCAAAACTAAGATTATAAAGTAAACACCACTACTCTCTGAAAATAATTCTGGCCAAATATATTAGACTAGATCTACCACCATCTACTTCAGAATCACCTGGAGTAGAGTATTAAACATTAGGATTTCTGGGCCCACTACCACAGTTGCCATACCAACTAGGATTTATTTTGTTTTAAGTAACAACAACAACAATAATAATAAAACTCAAACTCTTTTTTAAAAGAAAGAGGACTTAATGAGTCAAAGGGGTTCAGTAGCTCATGAATACCATCAAACATCTGGTTCCTTTTGTTTTTTCCTCTCTGCCCTCCATGGCATCAGCTTCATTCTGAAGAGAACTATTCCCATTTCCCTGGGAACTTGCTTCCTCCACCACATCTTGGAAGACAGAAGAGCTTGTTCCTGCAAGTTCTCTATGTAAGGAAGCAGCCTGCCTTAAAAGTTCCAGGAAAAACACTTCATCTCTTGCTAACCTGAATTAGGTCAAGTTCCCATTCTTGAGTGAATCACTCAAGAGACGTGCTTGCACTGATTTACTTTGAGCCATGTGCCCTCTTAAAATCAGACATGGAGACACTTCTAAAGCACATTGGGTGGGAATGGGGGGATGTATATACACCAAGAGATGGAGAAATTGATGATGGGAAGACATCACAAAGCCCGTATTTCTCAGACTCTACATTCACACAAATGGTACATCACATTTCAGGGATCACCCTTCTCATAGAATACAATGTGAAGGCCACCCTCCCCCTTATCCTCCTTTGATAACTTCTCAACTTGACAGCCCTAGTCTCTGGATGAAGTCTAAAAGTAGAAATTTTAATAAGCTACCCAAGTGAGTCTGCTGCATACAAAAGTTTGAGGACCATTGCACTGCACTGTAATACTTCTTAAGGATAGTTTCATTAATTCTCATATCCCAGGAACCAAGTCAAATATGTGGCCTAATATACGGTAAGTGATCAATAATGTTAGTCAATTAGTGATTGATTTATTGCTTTTGCCAATTAGAAAAAGTTGGTCAGGAAAACCTTGTAAAATTAAAACTTTCAGTGGCACAAAGTCTACAGTGGGAAATAGCAGAGGGCACTGACCTTCAGCCTAGCTTTTCTGGGCTTAAAGACAAATGTCTCATCAGAAGCAATGAACAAAAGAATCTAACAATATAAATTGTTATGGACATCACCAAGAATTCAGATTTCTCCTTAGAAATGTGTTTCCAAAAGAGGTTTATAATCAGTATAAATTACAAAAGCATATAAGTTTCAAGACCATCATGGAACTTCTGGACTTTCACTATGAGTTTCTTTACTGATATATTAATACCCCCATATTTGTAGCAATTTTTTTAAAGGAGTAGATATTTTAGTGCCATTTAGGATTCTGTGACTAAGAAAATTTCCTTCACAATGAATGGAAGGGTCAAAGATAGGAAACAGTGGTCCATGATCATTAGAATGCATTAGCACGGACCATGAAGCCAGGAACTCCTTGACATCCTGGAAAGTGTCCTCATGTGGGCAGTCCTCATACCACAGGATCATTTTATCCTATGGCTGATGAAATCACTCAGCATATCAGCCTCCTTTGAAGAAAAATATAATAGAAATGGAGTAGCCCCCAGGAAGGCTTAAAGTACCTCCTTTTTTTTATGGAGATTTACCATGTGAGTGCATCTCATGGATATTAATGCCTTTGCCTAAATAGTGATACTGGAAATCAATCTCATATTTGCCCGCTCTTTAAAAAGTAAACTCCAGAGATGGTGGAATAGGAGCTTCCATCACTAGTTTCCTCACAGAAATATCAATTTGAACAAACATCCATACATGAGCATACCTTCACAGTAGCTGGGAAATCTAGTTGAGAGATTATGGCACATGGTGGAGCATACAGATATGGAAGGATGCATTGGAGAGAGTAGAAAGGACAGTTTCACATTACCTCTATCACTCCACCCCCAAGTGGTAGTAGCCTGAGTAGTATAGTGTGGATAGAAAGGCCCTCTGTGAGTGGGGAAGGAGAGTGTGGTGAGCATCAAATGTCACTGCAAACCCTAGCACCAGGCCTGCCCCAGTGAACACTAGGGCTACCCTGGCCCCCGGAGACTCTGAGGACCCAGGCTCCAAGCCCACCCCAGCCACAGGCCAGCCTCTACAGACTCAGAATCAAGGCCTGCCCCAGTGCCAGTTCAGCCCCCATTAACACAGGCTTCGGGCCAGCCCCTACAAGCCTAGACTCCAGGCCTGCCCTCCTGGACCCAGGCTCTAGGCCCATCCTTCCAGATCTAGTCACTAGGTTCACTCCAGTAGACTCTAGTACCAGGCCACCCTCCATGGATTGAGGCACCAGGTCCATCCACCCATGGAAAGCGTCACCAGTTCAGACCACTCAGGGACTCTAGCATGAAGCCCACCAATAGACCCTTTCAGTCAGCCCACCCTGAATCTTCAGATGGGCTGACTGGTGAAGTACTTTCCATAAAAACTGAAAGACATACCTACTTCTTCAAATGCCAGACACCAAAGCAAGGCCAAAAAATCAAGAAAACATACAACACTAAAGGAACAAAATAAAGCATCAGTTACTGATCCTAAACAAATAGAAATCTACAAACTGCCTGACAAATAATTCAAAATAATTTTCTTAAAGAGGTTAAGTGAGCTGCAAAAAAATGCAGATAGATAATGAAACAAAATCAGGAAAACAGTTCATGAACACAATTAGAAGTTCAACAAAGAGATTGAAGCCACACCAACATAAACCCAACAGAAAATCTGGAGCTGAGAAACATTATCCAACTGAAAAATTCTATAGACAGTTTCAACAAGCTGACAAAATCAAGCAGAAGAAAGAATCAGCTCAACAACAGGCTCTTGCAATTATCCAGTCAGAGGAACAACAACAACAAAAGAATGAAAAGAGTCTACAGGACTTATGGGACACCATCAAGCAAACCAATATATGCACTATGAGAGACTCAAATAGAAGCAGAGAAAGAGAAAGAGGGAAACAAGCTTAAAGAAATGATGACAGAAAACTTCCCAAATATGTAGATGGAAATGAACCTCCAGCTTTACAAAGCCCAAAGAACTTTAAATAGATTAAATATAAAGAGATGTTCATTGAGACACCTTATAATCAAATTGTCAAGAATCAAAGAGAAAGAATTTTGAAAGCAGCAAAAGAAAAGCAATTTGTCACATAAAAGGGATTTCAGTGGATCAGGCTAATAGTGGATTTTTCAGCAGAGACCTCACATGCCAGAAGAGACTGCAATCATATTTCTAAGTACTGAAAGAATAAGATGAGTAAGATTTCCAGCCAGAAATACTACACCTGGCAAAGCTGTCCTTCAGAAATGAAGAAGAGAAAAAGACAAACAAAAGCTGAGGGATTTTCTTCCTACTACACTTGCCTTATAAGAGATGCCAAAGCAAGTTCTTCAAGCAGAAATGAAAGGATATTCATTAGTAATATTAAAATATACAAAAGTTAAAAACTCATTGTAAAGATAATAATATAGTCAAATTCAGAATACTCTAATACCGTAATGGGGTGGTGTGTAAATCACTTTTAACTCTAGTATAAAAGTCAAAAGACAAAAGTATTAAAAATAACTATAGCTACAATAATTTGCTAATAGACATACAATGTAAAAAGATGTAAATTGTGACATTAATAACATAAATCATGAGCAGGGGAGAGAGAAGTTAAAGTGTAGACTTTTTGTATGCAGTCAAAGTTAAGCTGTTATTGGCTTAAAGTAGACTGTTATGTCTTGTGCGAGCTTCATGGTAATCACAAGGAAAAAAACCTGTAATAGCACAAAAGTGAAAGATATTAAAGTATATCTCTATAGAAAACCATCAAATCATAAAAGGAGACAGCAAGAAAAAAGGAAAAAAAAAAACAAAGGAACTAAAAAACAGAAAAGAATTCACAAAATGGTAGTATAGGTTGAGTATCCCTTATGTGAAATTCTTGGAACTAGAGGTACTTTAGATTTTTTTTTAATTTTGGAATATTTGTACTATACACACCAGCTCAGAATCTTTAATTCAAAATCCCAAATCCGAAATGCTCCAATGAGCATTTCCTTGGAGCATCATGTCATCCTTCAAAAGTTTCAAGTTTTGGAATATTCTGTATTTTGAATTTTCAGATTAGGGATACTCAACCTGTAGTAAGTCCTTTTCTATCAATAATTCTTTAATTTTAAATGGATTAAATTCTCTAATCAAAAGACATAGCTAGCTGAATGAATAATTTTATAAAACAAACACAAGATCCAACTATATGCTGCCCACAATAGACTCATATTAGGCTTATGGACAACACATATACTGAAAGTGAAGACATGGAAAAAGATATACCATGCAAATAGTAACCTAAAGAGAGCCAGGGTAGCTATACTTATGTCTGACAAAATAGACTATAGGTCAAAAACTATAACAAGAGACAAACAAGGTCTTTATATATATAATGTAAAAGGAGTCAATTCATCAAGAGAATATAACAATTATAAACATATAAGTGCTTAGCATCAGAGCATCTAAATATATAAAGCAAAATATTAATAGACCTGAAGGAAGAAACATATAGCCATTTGATAATAGTAGATTATTTCAATACCCCACTTTCAACAACGCATAGATCATCTGTACAGAAAATCACTAAGGAAACAGAGGGCTTGAACAACACTACAGACCAAATGGACCTAACAGACATATACAGAATATTCCATCCAATAGCAGTAGAATGCATATTCTTTGCAACTGCATGTTCTGTGAACATTCTCCAAAATAGATAAGTAAGTCTTCATAAATATAAGATTTAGATTATCTTTTGCAACCACAATAGTATAAAACTAAAAATCAATAACAGGAAAACATTGAAAATTCATAAATGTGTGGAAATTAACATATTCTGAAACAACCAATGATTCAAAGAAGAAATTTTTTAAAATGTTAGAAGTAAATCTTGAGATGAAAATAGAAACACAATATACCAAAACTTATAGTGAAAGCAGTTCTAAGAGGGAAGTTTGTGGTGCTGACTGCCTATATTAAGAAGAAAAAAAAAAGATCTCAAATAATTTAACCTTCAACTTCAAGGAACTAACTAGAAAGAATAAACTATACAAAAGTTAACAGAAGGAAAGAAATAACGAAGAAACAAACAGAAATAAATAAAATAGAGATAAGAAACTTTTTTTGATAATGAAATTAAGAGTTGGCTTTTTGAAAAGATAAAATTGACAAATCTAATGAAGAAGAGACTCAAATAAATGAAATCACAAATGAAAGAGTAAACATTACAACTGACAGTACAGAAATACAAAGGATCATAAGAGACTAAAATGAACAATTCTATACAACCAAATTGGGTAACCTAGAAGAAATGAATACATTTCTAGAAACATACAACCTAATAAGACTGAAGACATGAAGAAGCAGGAAATGCGAACAGACCAATAATAGATGAGGAGATTGAATCAGCAACCAAAAACCTCCCAACAAAAAAAGCTCCAGAACCTGATGGCTTCATTGGTAAATTCTATCAAACTTTAACAGAAAAATTAACATCAATTTTTCTCAAACTTTTCTGAAAAAATGAAGAGGAGGAAACACTTCCAGATTCATTTTATGGTCATCATTACCCTGATGCCAAAGTCAGACAAGGATTCTACAAGAAAAATATAGACCAATATCCTTGATGAACATAGATACAAAAATTCCTCAACAAAATACTAGCAAATGAAATTCAACAGCATATTAGTGGTATCATACATCAGGATCAAATGGGATTTATCCCTGGGATGCAAGGATCATTCAACATATGCAAATCAATAAATGTGATTATACCACATTAACAGAATGAAGAATAGAAATCATACGATCATCTCAACAGATGCAGAAAAAAGCATTTGATCAAATTCAAATCCTTTTATGATAAAAACTGTCAACAAATTAGGTATAGAAAGAATGTACCTCAACCTAATAAAGGCCATATTACACACCTACAGCTAACATAATACTTAACAGTGAAAAGCTAAAAGCTTTTCCTCTAAGATCAGGAACAAAACAGAGATGCCATTCTATTCAACATAGTACTGGAAGTCCTGATCAGAGCAATTACACAGATTAAGACACAAAAGTCATCAAACAGAAGAGGAAGAAGTAAAATTTTCTCTGTTTGGAGGTGGCAAGATCCAATTTGATTAAATTCTCTAATCAAAAGAGATAGGTAGCTGAATGAATAATTATATACAGATGCTCCTAAACTTATAATGTGGTTACATCCCAATAAACCCATGGTAAGTTGAAAATATTCTAAGTTGGAATGCATCAAGTTATGTACCAATAAATCAATCAAAAGGTTGAAAAATCATAAGGTGAACCATCATAATCCAGATACTCCTCTATTTACAATGGGATTATATCTTAATAAACTCATTGTAAAGTCAAAAATTCGTAAGTAATACCATCATAAGGGATGGTGTGCATAGTAAACTCTAAAGACTCCACAAAAAATGTTAGAACTAATAATTTAGTAAAGTTGTAGGATACAAAATAAACATACAAAATTATTAGTCTGTAGACTAACAATTAACTATTTAAAAAATAAATTTAGAAAACAATACCGTTTACGATACCATTCAAAAACAATAAAATAGAAATTTAACCAAGGACGTGAAATTTTTGTACACTGAAAACTATAAAACACTGATGAAAGAAATTGAAGAAGACACACATAAATGAAAAGATATCTTATGTTGATGAATTCGAAGAATTAACATTGTTAAAATGTCCACACTACCCAAGGCAATCTACAGATTCAACATAATTTCTATCAAAATTCCAAAGGCATTTTTTATATAAATAGAAAAAGCAATCTTAAAATTCACATGAAATCACAAAAGACCAAAATAGCCAAAGTGTTCTTGATCAAGGAGAGCAAAGCTGGAGGAATCACACTACCTGATTTCAAAATATACTACAAAGCTATACTGGCACAAAAACATTCATATATGCCAATCAAACAGAATAGACACCTCAGAAATAAATCCACTCATTTAAAGTCAACTGTTCTTTGACAAAGGTGCCAGGGACACACCAGGAAAGGTTAATCTACCCAATAAATGGTGCTGAGAAAACTCTATATTCACATGCAGAAGAATAAAATTAGGCCAGGTGCAGTGGCTCACGCCTATAATCTCAACACATTGGGAAGCCAAGGTAGGCAGATCACCTAAGGTCAGGAGTTCAAGACCAGCCTGACCAACATGGCGAAACCTCATCTCTACTAAAAATACAAAATTAGCCAGGCGTGGTGGCACATGCCTGTAATCTCAGTTACTTGTGAGGCTAAGGCAGGAGAATCTCTTGAACCCGGGAGGCAGAAGTTTCAATGAGCCAAGGTCACGCCATTGCACTTCAGCTGGGAAAACGAGCAAAACTCCATCAAAAAAAAAAAAAGAAAGAAAAAAAAGAATAAAATTAGATCCTAACCTCACACCATCTACAAAAATCAGGTCAGAATGGATTAAAGACTTAAATGTGAGAGCTGAAATTGTAAAACTACTAGAAGAAAATACAGGGGAAAATCTTCTTGAAATAGGTTTTGGAAAGGAATTTTTTGGATATTACTCCAAAAGTATAAGAAACAAAAGCAAGTATAGATAAATGAGATTGCATCAAACTAAAAAGCTTCTGCATAGCAAAGGAAACAATCAACAGAGTGAAGAGACAACCTATGGAGTAGGAAAAATTATTTACAAACCATACATCTAATAAGGGGTTAATATACAAAATACATAAGGAATTCAAACAACTCAATAGCAAGAAGACAAATAACCTGATTTAAAAATGGGCAAAGGATCTGAAAAGACATTTCTCAAAAGAAGACACACAAATGGCCAAAAGTTGTATTAAAAAATGCTCAACATCTCTAATCATCAGAGAAATGCAAATCAAAACCACAATGAGATATCAGCTCACACCTATTAGAACGGCTGTCATCGGCTGGGCGCGGTGCCTCACACCTGTTAATCCCAGCATTTTGGAAGGCTGAGGCAGGCAGATCACGAAGTGAAGAGATCAAGACCATCCTGGCCAATATGGTGAAACCCAGTCTCTACTAAAAATACAAAAATTAGCTGGGTGTGGTGGTCCAGCCACTCAGGAGACTGAGGCAGGAGAACTGCTTGAACCCAGGAGGTGAAGGTTGCAGCGAGCCGAGATCACGCCACTGCACTCCAGCCTGAAGACAGAGTGGGACTTCATCTCAAAAAAAAAAAAAAAAAAAGAGAATGGCTATTATCAAAAAGACAAAGGATAACAAGTGTTGGTGAGGATGTGGAGAAAAGGGAACCCTTATGCACTGTTGGTGGGAATGGAAATTGGTACAACTATTATGGAAAATAATATAGAAGTTCCTCACTACCATATGATCCAACAATCCCATTTCTATTAATAGATATACATGCAAAGGAAATGAAATCAGTATCTTGAAGAGATATCTGCATTTTCATGTTCATGGCAGCATTATGTACAATAGCCAAGATATGGAATCAACCTATGTGTCCAGGGATGAATGAATGGATAAAGACAAGTGCACGCGCGTGCGTGCACACACACACACAGAGAGAGAGAGGAATGTCATTCAGCCATTAAAAAGAAGGAAATCTTATCAGTTGGGACAACACGGATGACCCTAAAGGATATTATGCTAAGTAAAATAAGCTAGGCACAAAAAGACAAATAGTGTATGATCCTTACTTATATGTGGAATCTAAAAATGTTAAACTCATAGAAGCAGAGAGTAGAAAGGGTGGTTTCCATGGCTTGGAAGGCAGGAAAAATGGGGAGATGTTGGTTAAAAAGTAGAAAGTTTCAGTTATGCAGGACAAATAATGCCTTTGGTTTTGTGTTGTTATCACAGAATACTACAGTGGGTAATTTATAAAGAACAGAAATGTATTGGCTAAAAGTTCTGGTGCCAGCATCTGGTGAGGGTTTTTCTTGCTGAGTCACTCCATTACAGAAGACAGAAGGGTGAGAAAGAGTGAGAGAGAGGCAAAAGAAGCCTAAACTGAATCTTCTATAAGGAAACACACTCTCGTGATAACAAACTCACTCCTGCAATAACAAACACACTCTTGCGATAACAGCATCAATCCACACATGAAGACAGAGCCGTCATGGCCTACTCACCTCTTAAAAGTCTCATTGCTACAATGGTGAGTAAGTTTCTAGCACGTGAACTCTAAGGGACACATTCGAACCATAACAGATAGGTTCTGGAGATCTAAGGAACAGCACGGTGACTACAGTTAATAATACTATATTGCATATTTGAAATTTGCTAAGAGAGTAGGTCTTAAATGCTCTCACCACACACACAAAAAGGTAATTATGTGAGATGATGAAAATAATAGCTTGATTGTGGTAACTATTTCACAAGATATATGTATACCAAAACACTGCATTGTATACCTCAAATCTATACAATTTTTGTCAATTATACCTCAATAAAGCTAGAAAAACTAAAAAGTAAATAAACTCCAATACCTGATGTGTTTAAAGAATACAAGATTAAAATATTTCCAGAATGCAACCTACTGACCACAGCATGCTCATAATATAATGTTAATAGTTGCAGGGTCCCCAAAAGCAGTATCTGTGAAACATTTAACATCTACTCATTCAACAATATCTGTTGAGCCTGAGGGCTAGGAAGTGTGCTAAAGACTAGGGATCCTCTGTATATGTCCTCAAAACCCTCTATAGGCAAGAAAAGTTATCAAAGATGCTTAGATTGGATTTTTACCTCAGTAAAAGCTGGTTATTTCAGTATCTCTAGTAGAAAATGTTCTGTTAGGATGCTGGACAACAGGGAGGTGCTGAGCAGGCCTCCAATAGCAGTCCTTTATTATGTGGCCAAATCTACTATGGGTTTGTAATATCCTAAATGGTATGCAATTATAGGACAGCAAAATAAATAAAATGAACATTTATTCTTCCCATAAATATTTATCAAACAGCTAGTCTATGCTTTGTGGCAAGTATGGAGATGAATCTGAACAGTTTACTAGATATAATTCCTTAATTTGCCGATCTATGAAATGGGAATGAGTCCCTACTCTATAGTAATACTAAAAGTAGGTTTCCGAGAAGACATGAACAAATCCATGGAAAGTGCTTAGCACAGTCTCTAGTAACCAGCAGTGCTCATTAAGTTGGATTTATTAAAATGCAGCATAGTTCACAAAGCACTTCTGCATGTTTTTTCACTTTTTTCCAAAACACTCATGCAACATTAAGCAAACTAATTCAAATACAGTGATTTTGCCAAAGCCACATAATTAGTTAAAAATTGGAAGAGCCAAGACTAAAGGCAATTTTCAGAATTCCTAATTTTATTCTAATACTTTGCATTGAAGTGTAGAGGCATCTTTTCCAACTCTGAAGAAGAAAATTCACGTTTTTATAAAGGTTATTGTAATTCCTGAACTATTATTAATCATAGAATTGAGATAAGAAGATAGCTATTTTACTTGATTAAAGCTGTGCCTGAAACAACAGGTTAAACCAGTAGAATTTCAACCAACTGACTAGTTTGGGGATGAACTAAGACAAAAAACTGTGGGTTTGTATGTGTGTGTGCGCGTTCTCACGCGTGTGCACATATGCACGTGCATGAAGTGTGACAGGAATTTGTTTAGCTGCAAATGACAGAAGAACTAATATGGATTTAAATAAGATAGGGATTCATCTGTCTCACAAAAAAGAAATGCAGATATAGGCAGTCCAAGCTGGTGTAGCAGTCTTATAATTTCAGGACTGTTCCAGATTCCTTTTCTCTCTCCATCACCCTGTCCTTAGCGTTTTGACATTCATCCTTATGCTTGCAGCCTCCTGTTTGTTGTAGCACCACATTGACATATCATATCTTCATTTCAGGCAAAATAAAGGTAGCAAATACTTTCCCTAAAATGTCAGCATACACCTCATTGGCTAGAATAATGTTACATTATTCTACATAGCTGTGAGAAAGTGCAGAAAATAAATCACTTTTATGTAAGCATATTGTTATGTCAAATTAAATCGGGGTGCTCTTAGCAAGACAAAAGGTAAAAATGAATAGCAGTATATGCCATTCTGACTTGTTTTGATGACTTCAGCAGCCTTAGAATACATAAGTTAACTTAGACTCAATAAAAATTTAAATAGGTACATCATGCATAGGATACTTCTGATGTACAATTTAATGTTTTTGTTGTTGTTGTTTTTCTTGGTTTCGTGTGGAAAACAAATGTAAAATTGGGGTTAAGATTTAGAAGAGTTATCAATATATCCAGGTCAGACTATTAGAATTTCACGTGGCAGTTCTATAGAACTAGTTTATCAAGCACAACTCTTTAATTAGCATTAGAACTAATTAGAACTCTGTAATTAGCATTTCCTTTGAAAATATCTAAACAGGACATCCAAAACCAACTTGAAAACACATACGGCCACCTCAATTTTTACTGTTACTAACAGTTTCTTCTAGTTTAGGTCACTCCTCTATAGGACTTGGTCAAATCAAGATATAGCTAAATGTGGTTTCACCAACACATGTAAACTCCTGTGAATACAATATTTAAAAAGAAACAATAAAAAAGGAAGAAGTTACTTGGGCTTTTAGGCGTTTATTAAAGCTCTTTTAAACCTGCCCTCATGACTTTGGTGAACATTTCCTTGCATAAATTCTGAAGAATGAGGTTAAGATACAATGAGGCTCATTAATTAGTGTGCCACTAATTTGGACTTGCTCTTTTGCAGCTGAGATGCAGCTCTAAAATGTACTGTCCAATATGGTGGCCACTAGTCACATGTGGCTGTTCAAACACAACTTACATAACATGAACTAAAATTAAAAATTCAATTCCTCTGGCAATAGATAATTTCAAGTGCCCAATAACTACATGAGGCTATTGGCTACCACATTGGACAATGCAGATACAGACCATTTCCCCTAGTACGGGAAGTTCTACTGATAGCACTGCTCTAGAAGATTAAGATTTTAAAGAAGCAATATCAAGACCAAATCATCTGAATGAGTATAGTTCATCACTCAGAGCATTTTTATAATTTATCTTTGGAAAAGATTTCAGAGCCCCTGTACAAACCACTTCAAGAAAACATCTTATTTCGTTTCTTCTGGGTTTGCTAAGTGCCTCCTCAATAGCACACTCCAGGTAGTGTGCTACATGTAGGGACTCAAGGACTAATTAGACATAGTCTTTCCCCTCTGTGCCACGACTTATTTGGGGAACAAAAAACTAAGATATAATGTAATAGGTCTATAAAGGTTAAGTATGTACAACATGCTCTGGGAGCAGAAAGAAAGGAATGATTCTATTTAGGACATTAAGAAAAATGCCTTATTTTGCAAAGAATTCAGCAGAATGCCACACTAGGGGGAAAATTTTTAGCATAAAGGCTTTGAAGGACTACTACAGTATTTTAAAACAAAGGGCTGGCTAGAAACTATATATTCTGAAGAGGTCATTCTGGTGGCCATTAGAGCAGGTAAGAAACTGAAGGCAAGACCAGTTGCCAGGCTACAGAAACAATTGGGGTTTATTGACCTAATAAGGGCCTTAATTAGGTCAATGGCAATGGGAATCTAGGCAGAGAACAGATTCAAGAGAAGTCTGATTAAAAATACAAAGCTTGATCATCATCTACTTTATTCTTCAGTCTTGGCTCTGTATAGCATTGTGCAATTTAAAAAAAATCATCCTCTAAAGATTTATCACATCACTGGGGTTATTCTAAAGAATTAGTTGCAAAGATTCCAAACAGTGTTTCAGTATGTTCGATTTTTATAAAAACAAAGGAACACTGTGGCGGGGAGGGTGTGTGTGTGTAGACAGATACAAGAGATTTTTTAAAGATACAGAGCAAGGTCTTAGTATCTAAAGTTAGTTTAAATGATTCTGCTAATCTGTATTTTCTGTTTCTCTGTAATGACAAAGCATCTTTTTTTTTTAATAAAGAAAAATTTTTTTTTGTTTTGTTTTGTTTTGAGATGGAGTCTCACTCTGTCACCCAGGCTCGAGTGCAGTGGTGCAATTTCAGCTCATTGCAACCTCCGCCTCCCGAGTTGAAGCGATACTCCCACCTCAGCCTCCCAAGTAGCTGGGATTACAGGTGCCCGTGACCACGCCTGGCTAAATTTTTTATATATATATATTTTTAGTAGGGACAGGATTTCACCATGTTGGCCAGGCTGGATTCAAACTCCTGACCTCAAGTGAGCTACCTGCCTTGGCCTCCCAAAGTTTTAGGATTACAGGCATGAGCCACACACCCAGCCAAATTATTTTTTAAATAGTAATTTTAAAAATCCACAACCGTTATACCTAAGAAAGAGTTCTAAAAATCTTTTCAACAAGGTGAACATGGCTAAAATCATTTCCCCAAGTTTACTTTAGGACAACACTCAGTTGAAATATTAAAATAAGTTGCACTATTTCATAACTATACCTTCTAAAATTAAGGTATTAGTGGTATAAACCATTCTTAAGTGACCTGTGTACCTATTTTGCTATTGTTCACTACATTAGTATTACTATACATAATTAAAATAGAAGTTGTCTATAATTTCGACCTTCCATTACCTTGTAATTTTGTCTTTCTTTTTCTTCCAGGGAAATAATGAGTTCTCCAACCCTCACTCCCACCCTGCAAAACCCTATTCCCCATAGATATAATTAATGAGCTCAGGTTTTCCATCTGGACCTAGAAACATGAAATGCTTCTTCTGCCTCACTCCTAGTTTTTCCAAAGCAAATGAGTTTATACTTGGATACCCTCACCGTTGCACTTCTGACACTAGGAGTAGCTGAAAAGCATCTTCACCACACCTCTGTACAGAATGGCCAGAGCTCTCTGTATGTCCTGCCTTACAACACTGTCTTCTCCCACCTGGATCTCCAGAAGCACCCTGATGGCAGCTGGGAATGTGTCTCTCAAGCACACCACAAGTTCCCCCAGAGCTACAATTCTACAGCTTTCCAGCAGGCCCCATTCCCACCCTCCAGCCCCCTCCTGGACTATGTATGAGGGAGAGATGAGGTGGTGGATTGAGGACATTTATTTAACAAGAAGTACAACGAAACATAAACAAATCATCATTTTTTATATGGAACGCACAAGTGAATTAATCAGAGAATTTGTTAAGAAATGGGTTATTATCTACTCTGGTGCAGTAGCAGAAATTAACATTTCTGACTTGCCTTGTTTCGCCAATATTTAAGCATTTTGTTCTATTGAATGTGACTACATGTACAGACACACTTTTATTTAGTCTCACACAGGAAAAAAGAAAGCAGAAGGCCTGTTATCCAAGTGGTTTCTCATCCAAGCATTTTCATAGCAAATTACTAAATCTAGTTGAAAACAATAGGAAACAAGATACTTTTCCCTCTAGTATTTGTTCTATCAACCTAGACTTAGCAGCACAGAATATCTGGAATTGCAGTTAAAATAGAGGCTTTCTTTTACAAAATAACATTTGAGTTGCTGCTGTATCCATGATCAGCATACAGACCTGCTAAAAGCAGAAAATAATGGTATGTTCTTCTCTATGGGATGAGTATTTCAGTAGTTTAAGAAGGAAAGAAAATCCTGAAAAGAATTTAAGAAAATATTAATAGAAAGGAGGAGGATGCTTCAAAGTAATGCCTGCATACATCATTTTCCCTGCATTGAAATACTTTTTGCTGACTATACGGCACTTATTCTATACCTTTTGTTAATTAACAAGTAAACAGGTGGCAACAGCAACTATATTAAAGTAGAAAGCCTTGCTATAAATGAAAGTCAGAATTCATAATTTAGAAGGCAACATTGTTATAAATGGTGGGTTTGAAAACATGCAACCTCATCTCATGAAGCACCATAACTAGTATTTAGTTACACTAGTAACTCGCAATTATGTAAACAATAGATACCCTCAAATCATATTTGGGTTTGTTTCAGAGATATTTTTGGTTCTTATATTTGGATTTAGGTACTCTTGATCTAAAAATTCACTCAACCTCGAATAAAAGAATGAAGGCACCGGCAAAAATCCTGATAGACTTGAGTATCGAAATCCCTTGCTTTTAATAGGCGATACAGCGCATTCTTACTCTCTCCTTTCTCCTACATCAGCAGGTGTCTCCACCACTCCAATAGACTGAGGAAAAGGAGGGGGCGACAAGAAAGGAAAGGAAATTGTCTAGGTGTCCTGGTGGTGGAGGTGGGGGGTATTTTAATTTCATAATTAAAAGCTCTTTTCTTCGGCTTTGCAGTTTTTACTCCTATTTTGTAATGATTTGATTGAGGACTGTGCAGCAGAGTTTGGGTATGTACATCTCTAACATAAACGGAAAGCAACAAGGAAGGAATGGATAGGAGACAGCAAAGGGTTGCGGGGAGAGAGCAAAACGTAGGCGCTAGGGGACGGGAAGGGAGAGGCGGATTTGGCAGTCAAAGAGGGACGAGAGGAACAGGAATGGAAAGTGTGGACTGGCCGTCCAATCCTATGGGGGAAGGAGTAAGGGGGGGCCCCACCACGTCGCACTCCTCCCCACCTCCAGGCTTTTCCTGTGTAGGTTGAGGCCATCCAGGCGTATACAAAAGGGTCGGTTGCTGAGCCAGAAAAGGCTGTCTCCCGGGCTGCGCAAGCTCGGGGTCGCCTCTCCTGGGCTCAGGAAGGCGGGCAAGGATAAGAAGGCAGAGGCCCAAAGGCGGACAGCTTAGTGGGCGCCTGGACGAAGAAGGCAAAAGGCCACCAGACCAGACCCCGAGGGCGCTCGCCCGCGGGACTAGGCGCCACAGGCCAGGGCCGTCCGTGTAGGGTAGTCTGTGCCTACGTCCTGCCCTACTGGTACCACTCGGACTATCCCCGTCCGACCCTTTGCAGGGCTCGACTTGTCTCCCCCACTATCCGCCCCTAGTCCAGGTTCTCCTGCGCGGTCCCGGTACGGGGTCTCCTCCTCGTCATCTCTGGCGACACTCTGCAAACAATATGGCGGCCGGGCGTCAACCGCGGCGCCTTCTCTCCGGGCCCTCGGGGTTGACAAGGGCTGCTACCGCCGGCGCTCCCGACCCGCGACGCGCGAGCTCCGGGCGGGCTAGGGAGGCGGGAGCAAGAAACCTGTGGGAGCCGTGGGAAGCCGTGTCCGCGGGCCTGGCGCGCGCGGGGGCGGCCGGCGGGGTCGCGCGGCCTCGGGCTCGCGCGAGAATGCGCGGGCGCGCGGGGGCGGGGCGTGGCGGGCGGCGGCGGCGGCGCGCGGTAGAAGAGCTGCAGCCCAGAGCCCTCTCGCGGCCGCGGCGGCAGCAGCAGCGCCAGCCCTAGCAGCACTGAGGCTGCCGCCGCCGCCTGGCGCTCCCGCCGCCCGGCCCGACATGAGTGAGGCGGGTCGGGTACCCTCGCCCGCCACTCCGCTGGTGGTGGCGGCGGCCGCGCCTGAGGAGAGGAAAGGGAAGGAGCCGGAGCGCGAGAAGCTGCCGCCCATCGTATCGGCTGGAGCCGGCGCGACCGCGGTAGGTGGTGGGCCGGGGCCTCCTGGCGCCCCGACGGCGGGAGTCGGGAGGGAGGGCGGACGGGCGAGGGCCGCCAGGAGGCCCGCGTCTCCTCTGGGCACCCCCTGGCACTCCAGGGAGAGGCACCCAGGTCGCCCTTCCTTGGGCAGAAATGAAAGAGTTGTGCCTCGTGGGCAACCCAGAACACTTCGCGAGCTACATCTTCCACCCTCGGGAAATGTTGGGGGTGGTCGGTTCTGCTGGATGTTTGCGTTATTTTCTGGGGCTTGGGCCCCCACTTTATCTAAGAAAATTACCTGCATCTTCAGTCGGCATGATCTGTTGGATGAGCATAGGTGTCAGCAGGCGCGAGTGGGTTTTCCACGGAGGTGCCTGCCTGCCTTGGAGGCGCGCAGATTTTTGTCCTTTTCTTCGCGTTTCTTTCCCTTCCCCCTTCAGATTAAACAGGCTGTGCGGCGAGTTTCCACTTAATTGTGACCTTTCCGTTGCTGTCAGGGTAGTGGGAGGTAGATGCATCAGTGATGGTTTTATTTTTCATATGGTACAGACATGTGACTCAGGTGGGGGGAGGCTTTTTGAACCTTTTATTTAAACCCAAGTTATCTAAGCTTAACAGGGATGATTTCCCAGCTGTATCTTCGTAAGGGTTATTTGGAGAGCGCTCTCAGGCTTCAAACTACATATTGCCAGATGATGTCATGGGACAGCCCCTCCCCTCTTTCCCTATTTTATTGGTGGTTGTGACTGGTTAATTCGAAGCACAATTAAAAAAAAAAAAAACCCTCGGCTTTTGCAATTTTTTATTTTGACATAATATTTGAGTACTTTTTGAAAGTTTACTTTGATATATTTAAAGATCATGACTTGTCAAGCAGCTGTGTGTGACAAAATAGTAAAAGTTTAGTGAACATTATACATTTTATTTTTTCCTACTTGCAATTCATTTCTTAAAACCTCCCTCTTAAATGACTAAGAACTTACTAAAATAGCTCACTCTTCGTTAAGTACTGTATTGGTGTTAGGAATAATTTTTGGATTCGGTAGATTTTTCAAAAATGTCTGAGGGCCCTGATAACTGGAAATTGTTAAAACAAGCTCTTTAAATCGATGCAGCAAATTGTGAACAGTAATGATACACATTTAAAAGCGTAGTTACAATTGATTGGTAGATTGGAGCTGGGGTTAGGGATTACCCTGGGAAATGCTTTGAAGGAATTTGTCACCCAGCAGCTTGGAGATCTGATTCTTGCTGCTGGTACCCTAGGTTTTCAGATTTTGTATAGGAAGTCTTCAACTCACAGAATTACAGCAGTTCCTTTATAAGTTGGTTGTTTAAAACAGTAAATGTATATACTTATAGAAACAGTTAAATGAGTGGGTTTAGGTCCTCAAGCAAACGCTCTCCCAAAACCTATTTATCTCAGTGTAACTGAAAATTGCCGTTTTGGAAAAATTTGCAAGTGTCGATACAAGTCTATAGTCTGCTTTGGGATTTCAAGTTTTTCAGATTTTAGAAAGGTAATTAGGTACATATATCATATATTATTTAATACCCACAGTAAGGTCCTGGCCAGTTCTCTCTAATCAAGCATATTAATAACTGCAGTGAAATGTATGTGTTCATGCTAAAGGGAAAGAAGTAGCGTCATGTCAGTTCAGATCAGGTGCATGTTTTTGCCACCAAATGAGTTGCAAAAACATTTCAGTTTCAAGAATTTATAGGACTTTGAAATTGTAAATAAAGGATTATGGACTTGTACTACTAGACAAAGAGAAGAATATATTCAAGGAAAAAAATTAAATCTTGAATTAAACTTTGAAAAGATATAAGTTGGAATAGAAGAGGATAAGGATAAATATGAAAAAATTGAGGGTTTTTTTGTTTTGTTTTTTGTTTTTTTGAGACGGAGTCTTGCTCTGTCGTCAGGCTGGAGTGCAGTGGCGCGATCTCGGCTCAATGCAATCTCCGCCTCTCATGTTCAAGCCATTCTCCTGCCTCAGCCTTGCTTGTGCCTTATAAAGTCTTCCGGAGTCAGTACCATTGATTTTTTATGACAGTTTTTTTTTTTAACAGAATTTATGACAGGATCTGTGGCAGAACGTGTGTGTGTGTGTTTGTCAAAGAGAGACTTCAAAGCTAGAATTCAGAGCTATAGCAGTGAAAAGCTTAAGTGTAGAAAATCTATGCTTGGTCCTTAGTCCATCCTAAAGGATAAGAAATCCAGGAGAACCGGGGTGGTGGTTGACTTTCACAGCAGCTAGGAAGGCCGTGGTATGTGTGGGGAGGGGAAGGAGATCTTGGTGTGTGAGGTAGGTGGGCAGGGAAATACAGCTTATGGCCTCTTGAGTTGTTTTTCAGCCTCCTGTAGATTAAACAGAGCTCCTAGAGGTTTGCTTGTGAACCTAATTGTCATCAATAACTTTTTCTTTGAGACATTCCAGTTATTCTTCCTTTTTGCCCCAGCCTAATGGTTCTACCTGTCTAGTTTGTGTCTATGACTCAATTTGTGACCCTACAATAGTGGCTTTTTCAGAAAACCATTGTGTCACATTTGTAAATGAATATGTATGAATAAAATAATATAAATATTATGAATAAATAGAAGGTCAGTTTACAGTGACCCTAATTAAAGTTGAAGAGTTAGGCTGTATCATGTACGTTTACAGACAGGTGCGGGGTGGGAGAAAGAACGCTGGAAAGGACAGCCCTAAAGTGTTTTATCCTAAGACCATCTAAGCATGAAGGAAGTCCATTCCAGCTAGTGAGGAGGTGCCTAACACAGTGGTTTCAAGCCTAACTGACCGCAGGGTTACCTTGGTAGCATGTTCAAGTTCTCATTCCTACATCTCACCCTAGAGCACTGGTTTTCAACCTTAGATGCACAGTAGAATTAATTGAGGAACTTTTAAAGCCATCATTATCCAGACCCAAATGCAGGCTTGTTAAATCAGAATTTCTGGGGATGTTGCTCAGGCATCTTTTTTTTAATTTAATTCCCTGGGTATACCAAGATTGAAACTTGACACTCTATATACTGAATTAAAAGCTCCATGGGCGAGGTGTAGGAATCTGTATTTTTTAATTACCATCTCCCAAATCTACTTAGTTTGTGGAGCAGTATTTGAAATGAACTTGTAACAGGTATGGATTAAGTGAACAAGAGACAGCAGAAATCAGGCATGGTGGGGAATTGAAAGAAATGGCAGTGAAAGTGGTTCCAGTTGGAGATGCACAAGAGGCTCAAGATAGAGCCCTCAGAGACTTTCAGTGTCTGGGTGTTGGCCTTGCTGCTGTGGAGAGGTGACGAAAGTCCATGGAGTCAAGCAGAATAAAGAATTTGAAGTAGTGTATGAATATGAAGGGCTGATGATATGAATATTAAATTTACTGAGGTTGATGGATTGGAGTGGAATATTATAAATTAGTTATTGATGTATTGCAGATGTTTAAAAAAGTAGTGAATGAGAAAGAAGAAAATGATCAGAGGTGGGGCAGAAATAACAGTGTCAGTGAGGACAAATTTGACTTTTTACTTCTACACCTAATCAGGTGAACAGAAAAGAGAGGTTCTACATGGGGTAGAACCCTCTGGATAGGGTACCAGTACAGTGGGTTCAAGAAAGAGCTAGATTTGACTTAGGTCAGGTGGTGAAGAGAAATGGGAGGAAATTAGTTGAGAATTTTAAAGGGATGTTAGCCTGTAATAGAAGACAAGAGGAAGAGCTTGAGGGTGAGCATAATGTGTGTGGAGAGGATGTGATGGAGTTTAGTAACAAGAATGAGAAATTTGCTTATCAGCTGTGTATAAATGGGGTTGATGGAGTCCCTGGGACAAAATGTAACTACCAATTATTGGACATCTTTTATGTTTAGCTTTGTACTAGGTGCTACAGAAAATGCAAAAAGACAAGGTTTTAACTCTGCCTCAGGGTATGCAGGGTTAACACATGAAAAGCAAAGCAATATGTAAAAGCCACAAAGAGCCATAGAAACAATTTGTACTATTGGAGATTAGAGAAAGGAGATCACTGTATGCAGAACTATGAAGAAAGGCCTTGAAGTAAAGGTAATTATTTAAGCTGGCTGGCCATTGAAAAATGATAGGATTTGGATAGGCAGAGGAAAGTGGGCAAAGTAATCCAGTGACGAAAACAACATGAGCAAGGCTTAAAAGGAAAAATTAGTGAGTAATAAAGTGAGCCCAGTGGAAGCATGCTGGGAACTTGTGGGAGGTAAGAAAGATTGCTTGGGGGCTGGAGCCAGATCACTAGGCAGAGAAGCATAGACAGTTTTTTTTTTCCCCCTGTGGTTAGTGGGAAGCTATTGGAATTTCTGAAATAGAGGAACAACATAATGAAATCAGTGGTAGTGTATAGTTAAACTGAAGGAGGAAGAAAGTGAAGAAGAGAGCTTTGTAGCTCATGCCTGAAGCAATGAGTGGAGCCACTAAGGTGGTGGCCGCAGGACAGAGTGTAAGGGATGAGAGCATACACACCATGTGGAACCTAACTAGACAGCAGAAATGAAAGAGAAGAAGCATTAATAAAGGAAAAGGACTCTGAGGTTTCCAGATTAGGTCAATAGCATTCCAAATTAGAGAGAGAAAGAGAGAGAGAGAGAGAGAGTGTGTGTGTGTGTGTGTGTATACGTGTACTTAACAATAATATACCCAGCTAGGTATTTGGAACAATCTTGTATGGAAAATGTTGTGCCCTTTGTTCATTATGCTCTAAACAAGAGGTGAGATGGGAAAGAATGAATGCTATGGTGATGATGTTTTAAGTAATTGAAGAAACTACAGATATTACAAATATACAAAATAAGTGTGTATGACAATAATAGCTACTTATTGAGTGCCTACTCTGTGCGAAGCATTTGCCATGTATTCTTTTATTTAGTTAAATAATGGAACCAAAAGCAATCACAACAACCCCGTGAGGAAGATATTTTCCCACTTCACAGAAAAGGAATCTGAGAGTCAGGTTATGTGTACCTTGCTAAGGAGTAAAATGGCTAGTCAGGGACAGTGGTTGCTTTGTAACGGAGATGTGTCTGACTCCTATTCTTTGCCCAATTCTGAACACTCTGTATCTGTGGTCATAGGTAATAGGGGCCATGTGGTACAAAGAAGCTGCACCTATGGCATTAATTCTAGTTTAAAAAAGAACTTGTCGCCCAGTAACAAATTTGTTCAAATTTTTGTTACTGGAGATAGAACAATCATGGGAAAGATATGTTCTAGGATATCTAATTGCTTGTTTATGGTATGAATAGATCATTAAATTATATGTAAAATTAATCTGATTGAAGCAAAATAGTCCAAGAGACTTAATACATAAAAAGGGAGGGCTATGACTGTATAAATACATACCCACCATGTCTTAAGTTTGAGTGGGTTGTAAAGTCTCTTTGTCAACTTTTTTTTTTAACTACAAAGTCATAATGTAGTGCTTGCTTATTTTCCCCTTCATGAATAGCCCATTAGGACACAAATAATTTATAACTATATTTAACAATTGGAGAAAAGCAGTTATTATAAATTCTGAGCCAGAGAACCTCCAAAAAAGTCAAATATAAAGTTTGTAACTCTCCATCTATAAAAGTTTGTAACTCTCCATCTATAAAATGGGGAAAATAATAATTGAACCTATTTCATAAGGTAGAAATGAAGTCTAAATTAATACACATAAAACATTTAGAAAAACACCTTGTACAAAGTAAGCACTCAGTGTTAGATGAGATTATTAAAGTCGTGTGTCACATAACAATGTCCCAGTCAATGACAGATCACATAATCTGAAGGTGGTCTAATGCTTTTGCTGTTTAAATATGTTTAGATGCATACTTAGTGTTACAGCTGTCTACAGTATTCAGCATGGTAACATGCTCTATAGGTGTTTGTATCCTATGAGCAATAGACTGTATCATATAATCTAGGTGTGTAGTGAGCTGTACTATCTAGATTTATATAAGTATACTCTGTGATGTTTGCACAGCTACAAAGTTGCCTAATGAAGCATTTCTCAGGAAATATCCCCATTGTTAAGGAATACATGATTGTGTTTACAAAGCAACATCTGTAGCTGAAAAGCTGTTTGTAAGCCAGCCAGCCCTTTCTACTCTACTCCTGTCCTGTGGATTTGGTACTTTCCTTCACAGCCTTCTATATCAAGCATCAGGCCCTGTTTCATTTCCCTATTTTTTCTGCTTTTTTTTTTTTTATAGTTTTATAGTTAACTCTGACTGAAGAATCCCTTCTTGAGTGGTAAAATGTTATATTGATGAGCTATATCAATAACTACTTGTTTTTAAATTGATATCTGTAACTTAGAGGATATCTGTGTGACATTCTAGTGAGCTATCAGAAAACATTTTTTTGAAATGAATAATTAAATGAATGTGCCTTTTGAAAATAGAAGTTATTTGAGATTTTACCAATTCAGCTGAATGAAAAAATCAGGCTCTGAAATTTTGGAGTCTGCCTTAATATATTTCAAAGTAACTTGGTTTTGTTCTAGATGTTTTTTGTTAAAAAAAGAAACAAGACTCTTTTAATCTGGTTAATTGGTTGAGGAATTTTGACTGGATCAAATTGCATATTTTAAAAGTAATATTTTACTGTTTAAGCATAATGTATTCATGTATTTTTATCTTTTCCTGTATTATAAAATAAATGAATAAAATCTCTGATGCCACCTTGCCTTCCTAATGATAAATGAACTGAAATTTCTGAGCTTCAGGACTAACGTTTGTAGGGCTAATTTTCAGTCATCTAGATGATCAATTGCGTTGATTTTTGTGTGTGTGTATGTGACAGAATTTTGTTTCAGAATCCACATCCTTATTTCCTAGTCTCCATTTAAAGATACGATTTATATCACTTAAACCAATTCCACCTGGGCTGGTGCTATTTAGGTTGGTAGGGAAGTTTCCACCTTGAAAGTAGCTGAGTTTTCATATCTTAGTAGAAGGATGGTAGAACAAAGTTAGCGTTTCATGGTTTTATAACCTACCATCCTAATAGGGAACTGTGAAAAAACATACAAAAAGAGAAACAAAATATCTTTACCCAGGATCAGGGCCTAAAATAGTCTCTTTGTAGACTCTAAATTATATCATTGGCTCCAGGATGGCTCTGATTGGTAGTTTAGGTCAGTTTATTAAAAATTGGTAAAACAGGGTATCTTAAATGTTTTCTATTTTAACTTGAAACCTATAAATATGCATTTGTCAGTTTTTTGGTCATAACCTTTGTTCAGTATCTCAGGAAGCTACTCATTCTTTTGAAAAGTAGTTTTATATGCATCACAGATTCCTGGACTCATTGAGACTAAAGGGTGAATTTTATAGACATAGACGTTCAATTTAAAATATTTTAATTCAGAAACTCTAAGATAGTGAGATATGGCTTTTAAAGCATTTCATGATGGAACAGCCAGCACTTACTCCTTTTTTCAAGGATTGGGTTAGAATGGGAAGAAAAATGTTGATCTTCTAAGGCAACTTTTGGAGTATAGAGGATGATCAAAGTAAATTTTACCAGAATTTTGAATATAGTAGCACTTGTTAGTCAATTCAGAAGCGATCATGGAAAACCATGGTTATTCTTACTAGCATTGGTAGAAAAATATGATGAAGAAATTGGAAATTTAAGATTCAGTCTCTTCCTCAGTAGAGGTTGAAAGTAGGAACTCATGTATTCAAATAAAATTTAAAATAAGGTTGAAAATATTTAACTATATGTTAATACCAGAACAGGTACTCTAAGTATTTGTCCGTTTAAATATCTTGAGATTATGTTATAATCTTACATATAATCTATGTGATTATATCATCAAAAAGACCATTGAAGCCCACATTAGGTACTTGTGAAATAAGATTTTTGATTAGTTCTTGTAATTACTACATTTTTCTGCTGTTTGCAACTTTTACTGAATTCTAGTTTAATAAATGTATAGTCAGCCTCTGCCTAGAGAATCAGGTCTATTATTTATTATGCCAGGTTGAAATATTTTGAGTATTTTTTTCCCTCAAAGAATTCTTAGTGTTTTTCCCTGTGTTCTCTATTTGTACTTATCTTCAGTCTGGAACAGCTGGTTGAGTATCCTGCTACTATCTATTCCTCAACACCCCCAGCCCACTCTAGGCTGGCCACATTCCAGGCCATCATCTTTAGTGTTCTTCTGTAGGACTCATAGATAACATTTACAAAACTCATGAAGCCAGGTGTAATAGCTGTGGTCCAAATTTCAGAAGGTTTGTAAAGTAATGTTCTTTAACATTTAATTTAGTCTGGAGTTTGATGTCGTATTAATACCCAATAACTTCTTGATTTGATTCTCTAATATTAATTATTTTGCCATTGCACAAAATGATGCCTGTTGTTTTTCTCATGGAAGTGTTAGGTTGTAAGACTTCTTTTGTATAAGCTGATGTGGGGCAACTGGTGTTTTGAGTATTTACTTTTATGTTCTATCAATGTGTGAGAGTGTCTATGATTAATTTCATGTCATCTCAAGTATAACGTGTCAAGAGCACAATTATTTTACAAACGAGAGACTTATTAGACCAAGGAATTTTTTTTATGTTGTTTAAGCTTTTATGATTACAAAAAAAAGAAAATCAGGCTGGGCTCAGTGGCTCACACCTGTAATCCCAGCACTTTGGGAGGCCGAGGCAGGCAGATCATGAGGTCAGGAGTTCAAGACCAGCCGGACCAAAATGGTGAAACCCCATCTCTACTAAAAATACAAAAAAAAAAAAAAATTAGCCAGGCATGGTGGTGTGTGCCTATAATCCCAGCTGCTCAGGAGGCTGAGGCAGGAGAATCACTGGAACCTAGGAGGCAGAGGTTGCAGTGAGCCGAGATTGTGCCTCTGCACTCCAGACTGGGCAACAGAGTGAAACTACATCTCAAAAGAAAGAAAGAAAATCAGCCTCCCTTTGGCAAAAGAGAATTTATTGGAATGAGGCACATAGATTGGAAGCAGAAAACAAACAGGAACAGAGACTGGCTGTTTTTTGTGCCTCTGCTGTTCTCTTTTAGCTGGTCAGTCTTTTCCATATTCCTCTGTCTAAAATCTCGAAAGACCTCTGATTGACTTACTAGGAAGCATCAGTGTCCATCATGCCAAGCCAGCTAATACATGGCTACCCTAATTGCAGATGGGCTGCCTCTTAGTTGAGTGCCTACCTCTGCTCTAGTTCACAGCCATTCCTGCACAAAGAATAACAGCAATGCTATGGGGACCACTAGTGGGGCAATTTAAATAGAAGGGAACATTAGATGGCAGCCATGGTAATGCACATAGTAGATCTTCCCTCAGCCTTTGCATTCTAACCCCCTCAGGCTTTTTTCCCCTTCAGTAAAGCTTCTGAGTCATCCTTGCTCATTGCTTGCATTTTCTAACTTCCCATTCGTTTGTCAGTTTATTTTGTATAGTCCCTGCCACCACCGTTACCCTAAATCTGTTGTCTCAGCTGTCCTCAAGATTTCACAGTTGCCCCATTTCAGTTAGGCACATTTTAGACCTAACCACTCTTCATTATTTAAGATTATTGACCTTTTTTTTCTTTTCTTGAAACTTTATCCTCCCTTATTTTTAACACATCACTTTCTTCTGGATTTCTTATCTCTTTGGTCATTCATTCTTAATCTCCTTTGCCAGCTCATATCATACATCCCAATATTTCCCACAGTTCTGTCCTTATATTATCAGGTGTGTCCAATCTTTTGGCTTCCCTGGGTCACACTGGAAGAATTGTCTTGTGTCACACATAAAATACACTAACACAAACAATGGCTGATGAGATAAAAAAAAAAAAAAAAAAAAAAAAAAAAAAAAAAATCACACACAAAAATGTATAATGTTTTAAGAAAGTTTACGAATTTGTGTTGGGCCGCATTCAAAGCCGTCCTGGGCTGCATGCACCCTGGGGGCTGTGGGTTGGACAAGCTTGTTATAGGTTTTCTGTTGCTATATTACAATAACCCTGTTATAAAAATTCATTATTTTGTCATGCAAAGCATACTTTTGCCTAGTGAGCATTGGTTCCTTTTGTAGTTACTCACATAGCATGTTGATATAACCCAGTCTAGAATTTTCTTCAAAGATACTCTCTTCTATACAGTGAGGTGTCAAAATATGCCTATTCTTCTGAAATTTGAAGAAACCTTTTTACAATGTTTATTTCATTTACTTTATAATTTATGGTAGGATTTGTTCATTCTCATTATGCTTCAGACTTACACTTGAAATAGCTGTTAACAATTTGGTCATTTCTGGCCCAGGCTGTCATTCCTCTTCATTCCCTATTATTACTATCTCCATTCAAATTTCATTTCTTCCAGTAGGCCTGGTTTAGCTTCCTGTATTTCTGCCCTTTATTCTATTCCCTAGACTGCTACCATAGTGATTTTTTTCTAAAATACAGATATGATCTTGTCATTTCTTGCTTAGAAGTCCTCAATGATTTTTCTCTATCTCTGTGCAGGATAGAATCTATACTCTGTAGCCTGCCACTACCTACCTTCCCAGTCATATCTTGCTGGACCTTTCTCCCTTTCTGATTCTATATTCCAACTACACTGCTCCCTAAATCCTACTGTTGCTTAGTCTTAGATAACATTCATGACAGTTGTCAGTGAGAAAATGCCCTCTATATATTAAATTATTGTAGATATTTACAGCTAAGTTAACAAAGGTCTGTTGATGAGGGACCATTTGTTATACAAGCATGACTAACCTTCTTTTACAAATTGGTTACTTTCTTATAACTGTCAAATTCGTGTGTCCAATTTGGCATTTGTTCCCACTATTATTAAGATTTTCTGAGAGAACAAAATATACAAATAAGCAAACTTAGCCCCAGTTGTTAATAAAATTCTTATTTAAGCATCCTAATGTATATAATAAGGAATGATTTACTTTTTCAAATATGTAACCTGTTTAGATTTCATTTTCCTAATCAACACACTAGTTTTGTGTACTTGAACAAATTGCTTTAATTTACCAATATTATGCAAATTACATAATTTACTGACTATTTTATAGAAAGATACTGTGTATCACTGTCTTATTTCTCTTTTCCATTTTCTCTCTTTGAGACTCTATAAATCCACTAGACATTAGAACTGATAGTTGTTGAATAACTGTTAATTGAATTCTTAATTTTTATTATTTGGAGATCCCACAAGTGAACTAAGCAATATTCTTTGAGACCTCTTTTATTAAGAAGAGGTGAAGGAAGGGGGAAGAAAAGAAAAGAAAATGTTAAAGTCTTTCCCAGATGGCTTAGGACATCAGAAGTTTCCCTAAAGTACACTTAGTTGTTCTGCTTATGTAATATTCTCTGGTTACGTGAATTGCTCCTAAAGCGATTAAATTTAACTCAACATAACATCTATAAAAGTAGAGATTACATCAACCACAAAGGGTTGTTGTGAAAATAGGCTGATGTGTTCAACAGACCTACTGTCACATGCTAAGCCCTTAATTAGTGACAGCTGCTATAGTGAGAGACTGTAATGTAAGTGTTAAGAATACAGATTTCATGGTCATTCAAACTGGAATTTGAATCCTGGCTTCCCATTTATCAGCTCTGTGAACATGGGCATGGAAATTCAATTTCCCCATCTATAAAATGGGGTGTAAATACATATAGGAATGTTATAATGTATTAAAGTGGCTACTGTGGTAGTAGGTATATAACAAGTACTCAACAAATGACTTGTTTCCTAACACAGAAATACTAACCTGGACATTACTGAGCTGAAATCTAGCCAAGAATCACGGACCAAGCAAACATAAATTACAGTAAAATCTATGAACAGCCAAAAATGTCACACCAAAAAAATGCATATGTGTTTTTACTTTACTCATGAAGGTGTCCCTCAGGTTCCCATTTAGTGTCCATTACATGTCTGTTGCTTGTTAGGTCACTTTAGGTGAGTCTCATACAGTTCCACTTTCCTTTTCTGTGAGATAAAGGAGTTAGCTAATTTCTAAAAGTCTCTTAATTCCAGAGACTTTTTAATTCTATGTGTATAGTATCTGAAATTTATTCTCTTTGGGCTCTTTTATATTAATTTCTTTAAAAAGTAAATTTAAAGTATAGCACCTATGCACAAGATTCACTGTATGACAAGCTCTGTGATGAACTTCTAGTCCAGTGTGAAGGGCCAATATTAGAATGATTATAATTTTAGTGGAACAATGTAAATAAATTACAAGAATAAATAAGAATGATTGGTTTTATAGAAATGGTGAACACTGGAAAAAGCTTCAGAAACAAGTTGTGATAGGCTATTCTGCAGTTACAAATTAGCCCCAAGTTTCAGTGTTTGAAAACTGTTAAGGTTTATTATTGCTAATGGTATAGTCTAACATTGGTCAGGATTGGCTGTTTCACATAGTCACTCAAGAACCCAAGCTAACAGATGCTCTAACATCTCAACTCAGCCTGGATGGTTGCCACAGTCGAGGAAAAGAGAGAAAAGCTAGAGTTTTGCCCCAGTCTTAAATGCATTGGTACTTTCGGACTCAGAAATGACAGGTGTCATTTCCACTTGTGGCCTATTAGAATTAATCAGATGGCTCTACCTAACTGTAAGATAATGGGGAATTTAGCGAGCATAAATGCTTCTGCTATATTATATGAGTGAATTCTGAAAAGGTAAATGGCAATCAGTCTGGTGAATTAAGGAGGAGATGAAAAAGAAACTCTTCCTCTGCTGTGAAAGTGAAGACATTACCTTCAGAATTAAAAAGTGGATGTTAAAGAAGTTAGCTACTGTATTCTCTTAAGCATCTGGAAATTGAAACATAGTATAAAAACATCTCAGAGAGCTGAGAATAAGCCCTGAGGCAGCTCTATAGCTTAATCTTGCGCTTCAAAGTATGTGTAAAGATTTTTTATATAATTACAAAGTACTGATTAATTAAATATGTACTATGAATTTTATAGGGTTGTTATTTTGTGAAAGATGTGTTAATGAATAGATTCCATGTTTTAGAAGATTGCTGTTACCAGTGCCTAAGGATCTCAAAGTGCTTAGCACTACTTCTAAAAAAAAAATCCTGGTATACCCAATCACAGTGCTTAGAAAAAAATAAATTCTAAAGGGTTATCTTTTTACCTGAACTTATAAAGTTACATCAAATGAGAGGATAGCCTTCAGTGAATCAGCTTGTAAGGTATCACATGCATGCTATTTATTAAAAATAATATTTATAGAGATCACAAAATTAGTATTATTTAAATGCATAGTTAAAGTAGTAGTTAACATTAATGGAGGGTGTACAATGTGCAAGAAACAATGCTAATTATATGCATTATCTCTGTTAAATCTTACAATAACTCTGTAAGATAGGTACTGTTGTTATTCCCATTTCCAAACTTCTCAATTTGTAAGTGGATAGATAATAAGGCTGTTTTATATATGAGACAGTTAAGTCCTAGAAAAGGTAAGTCAAAGTCATACACGTTTTTATCTATTGTCTACTCTTCATCAAATTAAAATCTCCTATAAGTGTTTGTGATTTTTGCAATAAAATAATGTATAGGTAGTAGGAAGTATACTGCAATGTTAACTTTTCTGTTTTTAGGGTTTGGACAGAGGAGCCAAAGGCCAAATTTCCACTTTCAGCAGTTTTATTTCAGCTGTTAGCCCGAAGAAAGAAGCCGCTGAAAACAGAAGTTCACCTGCACATCTTGTTTTCCCTAACATCAAGAATGGTAAATAATTTTTAAATATATTTTGGCTAAACATATATCATTAAATTATTTAAAAGTAGACGTTAATTATTCAGCATTTTCTGATAGGTCTAGTTAATACAACAAAAGAAACTATATATGTATTTACCAGAAGCAGCAAAATCTTTATTTTTAGGTAAATGTTACCTAGAGTAAGAGAATGAAATACAAAACTCATGAATAATAAGCAACTTTGATTAGAGAGGTGGCTACATTATAAATAAAATAATGTACATATGTATTTTCTATATTATGTAAATGTATGTATACAAATATTTAATGGATATCCCATATTTGAGCAGTAATCAATAAGAAGACTTTATGGAAAATAAATGAAATACTTAGAAGTAAACCTAAAAGGAAATGTGTAAATCTATTTGGAGAAAGCTATAAAACTGTTATCTAAAGACTAAAAGGTAGTTTGAATGGAAAAGCTTATAGATATTATAAAGATGTAACATAGGTGAAAAGATAAATGGAAAAAATGTACATTATTTATAGTAGTGATATTTGAAGCAATCTGCATTAGCTAGCTAAATTACGTTAATCTATACTGCAAATATTATACTTCTATTAAGAAGAATATGATATGTATGTAAAGTGACTAGGAGAAATGCCCACAATACATTGTAAAATGAAAAAAGTAAGTTACATCATTATAGGTAGAATATGAATCCAACGTTTTCAAGTGCAGGGAAACCTTTTGTACTTTGAGCGTAGAAGGGTGCTCACCAATCTGTTAATGGGTTCCTCAGGGAGGTAGAATTGTGTGTATATTATTAATGTTTCTTATGTAACTCTATATTGCTTTATCACAGAAAATGTACATTACTTAAATACTTCTAAGTTCCCCTCACCTTGTAACAAGACAAAACAAACCTTCAAAGGCATAAATGCCCCTCACACCCTAACCAAGCAAAACAAACCTAGAAATATTTAAGGACATAGTTTCTGGTAAATCACCCATGTCCATAAGCTGCATGTGGTATAAATTATTCTTGCACAGAGATTTTCTGTTTGACATTCTAAGCCAGTGCTAGACCTGTTCTACATTCTTATAGGTTAGTATTTATATTGCCTCATTTTTGAACATTTGCCTTTAATAACTTCTTTCTTTTATTTATTTGCATACACACAGACACACACACACACACACACACACCCCTCCATCATGCCAATATTGCCCTAAGGAGGCACCTTTGAGTTCACACTCTGATTTCTATCTACTCCATTCTTTCTATACTAATGTCTTGATCTCTGAAGTCAGTTTGCCAACTCATATGCCTGCAAGTTTTGAGTGGCCATATTGACTCTTAATATGGTCCACTTATTTGAGCTTCCATCAATGTCTGCTTCCCTCTCATCTGCGCCTGTCTTGTGGAATCTGGACTTACCCCCAACTTGAACTTGGGGTATTTGCATAAATGACTCTGACTCTAGATGAGCAGACCTTTTAGCAGACTTCCTGTATCTTATTAGAACTCCTGGTACTGAATTTTCCTAGCTGTTCTATCTGGATGCCACCTGAATTCACTTGTGACATGGAGTTTATTTGTTAGGGGCACTGCAGAAGTAATTCTTTCATTGAATAGAAAGTTAGACTACATCTTCCCAATGTAAGCATGTTTATAGTTCCTTGATGTTTTGGGAAGCTTCTCTTATTTTCCAATAAGATTGTTTTCTCAAAGATGCCTCATTCTTGGCAGTTATTATAATTTTCCTCCCTCTTCTCTGGTAGCAGGACCTATGCTGGGTTTCTCTAACAGCTTGTTTCCCTGTCTGATCAACTGGTATTAAGGAAACTGCAAAAACCCAGCGTGGGTTCACCTAACAGCTGAGGAATGCCTTTCCTCCCTGTGGATCACATGTCTAAGTATGCCTGTCAAATTGGCTGTCCTTTTAGAAATATGTGAGAAGTGTAGGAGTTTTACCTACTGTAACAGCTGCTAGTGATGATATCTCTTCAGAGAAACAACCTGGATGATAAGTGATAGAGGAGAGAAGGTTAGCACTACATCCTCCCTTACTCTCTTGTGTCTTCCTTTTTCTAAAGTTATGATGCCCCTTTCACACTTAATTGAAACATTTTTAAGTAGCACAGAATATCTTTAAAAGAAATGAAGCAATTCTTCCCCAAACTTTTAAAAATGTCTTTCCAGTCTAGGTAGTTCAGAAAAGAGTAGCTATGAACTCTGACATTTACCTTGAGAGCAAGCTCATAGCCAGCTCAGCCCATTTCATGAGTTTAGTAAAACCTTGATATGACATAATGAATTCTGTAGTTTTTACACACCCTGGAGAAAAGCATACTGTGATCTTTGTCACTCTGAAATAGCCAGGGAAGAACAAGTGGTCTTCAGCTGAAATTGTGATTGGATCTGTGTTTGAGTCCTGTGATCTTCACAGGTCAAATACCCCAGAGTTTCACATTTTCTCTAAGAGCAACTTTAGAAGGGCAAGTGTTAGAAGAAACCTAGCACAGGGCTTGCTATTTGCGGAAAGCAAAGGACTTGCCACATAAGGATTCCTACCTTAGAAGAAGTATTTTCAAGTCCCAAATAACTCCATCTACATGTTTCCTTAAAGAATGAACTGGTTTTAGACTAAATCTCTAAGATCTTTCCCTAGGTCAGAGTGGGTAACTTGGATTTGACTTTTCTTAACTCTTCCTATGGGAAGAGTAATTTTTTCTTTTTTATATTAAAGATAACTTTTTATTGAATAGATAACACATGTATGTGTTTCAAAAATCAAAACTATAAAAATAAATATGTTTCAGACATCTCACTTTCACTCTCTTTTCTGTTGTCTCTTGTATTCTTTCCTGTGGTTTTTCAGGCAAATGCAAACAAATATAAATAAATATTCTCATTTTCCACCTTTGGTGGGTAACTATATATGCATTTTCCAGAACCTTGCTTTTTGTCCCGTTCATGTATTCTAGATATCTTTCTGTATCAGTACATAGAAAACCTCTTTATTATTTTTTACAAATATATTCCATTGTATTGGATATACATTGTATTAGAGTAAGTAAACTGGATTTATTTACTCAGATCCCTATTAAAATAAGTGATTTGTGTCCATTATTTTGTTACTGCAGATAATACCATAATGAATGACTCTGTACATATGTTGCGTTGTTCATCTGCAGGTATATCTATAGGATATTTCTAGAAGTGGGGTTGTTGGGTCCAGGAGTCAATGCATGTACAGTCTCCTTGAGTTTGAATCCATCTGTTTGTTTCCAGGACCTAGCATTCATGGTACATGTAGTCTATACTTAGTTAATAATTTACTGAATGAAGTAATGAATGGGAGGCACTTTTTCTGGGTTTCTGGCATGTTTACCCTGTTGAAATGTTAAACCGATCTCAAGGCTGTAATAAATTCTATAATTTATGTCCAGATTAAGACATCTATTTCACTAAAGATAACTTTATAGAGAGGGGACTTTTGAATATTTTTATAACTAGGCTCATAAAAGAACATTTCACCCGTGCTTTTATCACAGTTTGACAAACACACATCATTGAACGTAGTAAAAAGTACATCTCTAAAATCTAATGAATGTATTTGCTTTATTTGGCTCTGATGGCTAAAGTCCTGTGAGTCAGACTTTTTTTTCCCTGTCTTTCTTCCTTTCTCTCTCCCACCTTCAGTTTTATTTTTTGCCAAATGTTCAGAAAGTCATCCTATAGACAATAATGTAAAAACCACTTGTTATGACTAATCCATTCTGGTCTTTCCTTGTTTCAGCTGCCTGCCACTACTGAAGTAGTCGTAAGCAGCACCAAAGTATTAAACTAATATAGGGATCCTTCAACTTGTATCTCATTTATTATTACCTGGCTGCTACTCACACATTGTCAGTTAAGAACCGAGTGTTTAACTCAGCTACTACCTATAACTGCCAATGTGATCTTAGACAGATAACTTAGCCCTCTTGTTTTTTATTGTGTCAAAACATTTATAGAATGAGGAAATTGGGCGTGGTGAGTCATAAAGTGTCATTTTACACCTAAGTTTTATTATTTAAATGGTTAATTTTCCACTATATTGATTTTGCTTGATGCTTGCTGAATTTTTTGTTGTTGTTCTTCTTCTTTTTTTTGGACATCTTATAGTTTAATGGCTCCTACACCCATGTTAATTTAGTTTTCCATTTTATTATTTGTTTTTATACATAGTATAAGGTTTGGCATTGTTCATTAGTGGGAATAACATGAGTTTTGTAGCTTCTCAGGCTGGGTTTGAATTCTGGCTCTGTAACATACAAACTGTACAATCCTAGAAAATTTATTTAACCTCTCTGTGCTTATTTTCTCATCTGTAAAACTGGATAATAAAGAAGCTACCTGAGGAAGTTGTAAAGATATGGATGAAAGCATTTAAAAAGTATTTAATTCTATATCTTAGGAAGTTCAGTACATGTTTTGACAGTGTATATAGATGAACAGTTTGGTTGTGGAGGAAGGTATTATCATGGGGCAGAAACATTACTCTTAGCAACTGATGGCACACATTTTAAAAATCCAAAATGTGTTATACATGCAGAAGACTATAATAACATTTAATAATAAAATTAAAACCCAAGAACTCAGCACTCAAGAGCACTACTGGCACTATAAAAGCCCCGGGGAGCCCAACCCAATCACATTGTCCCACCCTTCTGTCCAGAGGTTGACTATTATTCCCTTTTTTATAGTTCCCTCTGTATGAATGAGTCCTGAGGAACAAAGGACACCTCTTGGGACGTGTGGCAGAGCTGCAGTTGAGACTATTAGATGTCTGTCAGAAAGACTCCTCCAACTGTCAAAAGTACTATAGGTTCAATCTGTGAGGTAACCTGAGTGTCGTTAGCTGAGTCAGCAGAGAAAGAAGAAGAGAACAGGGACTTCTTGACCCCCCAAAGCCAGGAATAAGAAGTAGGCTCACCTGTACATTCTGTCTTCAGTTTAAAAAGAATACAAAGGCAGTCAGGGTCTTGGTGATGACAAGTATCAACATTGCTAAATTTCAGGCCACTCAGTTTCAGTCTGTATGGAGTACAGCTCCCACCTCAGACCACCGTGATTCCTGTTCCTTTGAATCAGATGTCTGTCTACCTCTGTCTCTGTCTCTCAGGAAGCTTGTCGAGCCATCTCTTGTCTTGGAAGTTTTGAAATTGCATAGCGTTGTGCCTTGGTGTGGGTTTGTATTCATCTCTTGTGCTGTATACTCGGTCTAGCAGCTTCATGTCCTTAAATCCCAGAAAAGTTTCTTGAATTATTTTGTTGAATTATTTTGTTGATGATGATCCTCTGTTTTTTCTATACTTTCTTTCTGGATCTCCTGTTATTCAAAAGCCAGACTTTCTGGACTCTTAATTTTCTTTTTTACTTGTATTTCTCTTCTCTTTTGCTTTATGATTTAGGAAATTTTCTCAAAACTCTTCTATTGAGTATCTTACTTCTACTATTATGCCTTTAATTGTGAAGAATTTTTCCCCTCTGAATCTTTTTTTTATAGTACCCTTTTGTTTCATGGTTGTACTATCTTTTATTCCTCTGAGAAAGCTAGTAATAGGTTAAAAATTTTTTTTTCTTCTCCCTGCATGGTTTCTGATTCCTCCACATTGCTTTTGTCTCTTTGTTTTGGTCTCTGTCCTCCATATTAGAGGCTGTCATCAGAAGTTTGGTAGTCTTTGATTTTCTGCTCATGGTTAATGAGGGAACCAAGATGGATGTTTGGAAGGTGAGGCATAAATAAGATTTGTTGACCATAAGCTTTATTATGAGGCAATTTGGGTGGCCTGTTGATTGAGGAACCCTGATGTCCGTATCTTTAGTTATTTCTTCTTAGCCGAATCAGATTCCCCATGAAAGTGTCTTCTGTCTGAGGGAAGGGCAGGGTAAGTATTCCGTTTGTGGGGAGAAGAAGATTGGGAGTCTCTCTTGACTGGTCAGTCACTTAGTATTAAGTAATTAGTTGTTTACTGCTCCTGTGTCTTGGTATAGTTTTTATAAACTCATCTGTGTCTGGCATTCCCTAGTCCAAAGCACCTCTGTTTTACTCTCTCCAAATAATAGAAATTTCCATACTTCTGCATGTGTAGGGATGGAGGAGGGATAGTCATGTATGGCCTTTTCAAGGCCTTATATGGCCTTTTCAAGTGGCTCTTGGCATCCTCACAGCATGGTGACAGAATTCCAAGGACAAACATCTCGAAAGAGAGAGCCAAGCACAAATGTTATTGCCTTTTAATAACCTACTCATGCAGCTCCACTTCTGCCACTTTTGTTGATTAGCAAGGAGTCATTAAGGCTGGCTCATATTCAAAGGGGGGAGAATTAGACTCCATCTTTTGTTGGGGTCGGTATAAAATAATTTATAGACATGATGTAGATCCAGAAAAGAAGACAAGTTTGGTTGGATGGTTGTTCTTTTGTTTTGGTTGTTTTGTTTTTTGTTGTTGTTTTTTTCAAATATTTTCTTATACCATGTTATAAGACAGAAATTCATAATTAAAAATCAGTTTTTTATAATACATGACATATACATTGTAAATTTCCATGCTTCCTGAATTTCTCTGTTACAGGCCATTATCTAGGTCACACTGTTAGAGAATTTTGAAACTTTTTGGTAGGTTTATGGGTCTTTTCCATTTTGTTCTTGAATAGTTGTAGAGATGAAAGTGATCTAAGAAATGATATAAACTCTAGTGGTTTTAAACTTATTTTGTTCTTGTTTTGATTGTGACAAAACACTTCTAAAAAAATACAATTTATTAGAGCATAATTATATTAAGCAGAGTTGCTGTGAGTAAAACTATTCATTCAGCACCATTCCCCTGAGGTAGACCTTGAAGTTCTTTTTTGAAACCTTAGGAACAACTGACTTAAGCCATCTTCTTTCTTTTTTTTTTTTTTCTTTTAAGTTCTGGGATACATGTGCAGAACGTGCAAGTTTGTTACGTAGTTATACACGTGCCTTGGTGGTTTCCTGTACCCATCAACCCGTCATCTACATTACGTATTTCTCCTGATGCTGTCCCTTCCCTAGTCCCCCACTCACTGACAGGTCCTGGGGTGTGATGTTCTCCTTCCTGTATCCATGTGTTCTCATTGTTCATCTCCCACTTATGAGTGAGAACATGCAGTGTTTTCTTTTCTATTCCTGTGTTAGTTTGCTGAGAATGATGGTTTCCAGCTTCATCCATGTCCCTGCAAAGGACATGAACTCATCCTTCTTTATGGCTGCATAGTATTCCATGGTGCATATGTGCCACATTTTCTTTATCCAGTCCATCATTGATGGGCATTTGGGTTGCTTCCCAGTCTTTGCTATTGCGAACAATGCTGTAATAAACATACGTGTGCATGTGTCTTTATTGTAGAATTATTTATCATCCTTTGGGTATATACCCAGTAATGGGATTGTTGGGTCAAATGGTATTTCTGGTTCTAGATCCTTGAGGAATCGCCACACCGTCTTCCACAATGGTTGAACTAATTTACACTCCCANTCTTCTAGATTTTCTAGTTTATTTGCGTAGAGGTGTTTATACTATTTTCTGATGGTAGTCTGTATTTCTGTGGGATCAGTGGTGATATTCCCTTTATCGTTTTTTATTGTGTCTATTTGATTCTTCTCTCTTTTCTTCTTCATTAGTCTGGTTAGTGGTCTACCTAGTTTGTTAACCTTCTCAAAAAACCAGCTCCTGGATTCACTGGTTTTTTTGAAGGGTTTTTCGTGTCTCCATCTCCTTCAGTTTTGCTCTGACCTTGGTTATTTCTCATCTTCTGCTAGCTTTTGAATTTGTTTGCTCTTGCTTCTCTAGTTCTTTTAATTGTCATGTTAGGGTGTCGATCTTAGATCTTTCCCACTTTCTCCTGTGGGCATTTAGTGCTATAAATTTCCCTCTAAACACTGCTTTAGCTGTGTCCCAGAGATTCTGGTACGTTGTGTCTTCGTTCTCATTGGTTTCAAAGAACTTACTTGTTTCTGCCTTAATTTCGTTATGTACCCAGTAGTCATTCAGGAGCAGGTTGTTCAGTCTCCATGTAGTTGTGCGAGTTTCTGAATCCTGAGTTCTAATTTGATTGCACTGTGGTCTGAGAGACTGTTTACTATGATTTCCATTGTTTTGCATTTGCTGAGGAGTGTTTTACTTCCAATTATGTGGTCAATTTTACAATAAGTGCAATGTGGTACTGAGAAGAATTTATATTCTGTTGATTTGGGGCAGAGAGTTCTGTAGATGTCTGTTAGGTCTGCTTGGTCCAGAGCTGAGTTCAAGTCCTGAATATCCTTGTTAATTTTCTGTCTTGTTGATCTAATATTGACAGTGGGGTGTAAAAGTCTCCCATTATTATTGTGTGGGAGTCTAAGTCTCTTTGTAGGTCTCTAAGAATTGCTTTATGAATCTGGGTACTCCTGTATTGGGTGCATATATACTCAGGATAGTTAATCTTGTTGCACTGATTCCTTTACCATTATGTAATGCCCTTCTTTGTCTTTTTGGATCTTTGTTGGTTTAAAGTCTGTTTCATCAGAGACTAGGATTGCAATGCCTGCTTTTTTATTGCTTTCCATTTGCTTGGGAAGTATTCCTTCATCCCTTTATTTTAGCTTATGTGTGTCTTTGCGCATGAGATGGGTCTCCTGAACACGGACATTTAGCCCATTTACATTTAAGGTTAATATTGTTACGTGTGAATTTGATCCTATCATTGTGATGCTAGCTGTTTATTTTACCCATTGGTTAATGCAGTTTCTTCATAGTGTCAAGAGTCTTTACAATTTGATATGTCTTTGCAGTAACTGGTACTGGTTTCTCCTTTCCATATTTAGTGCTTCCTTCAGGAGCTCTTGTAAGGCAGGCCTGGTGGTGACAGAATCTCTCAGCATTTGCTTGTCTGTAAAGATTTCATTTCTCCTTCGCTTAGGAAGCTTAGTTTGGCTGGATATGAAATTCTGGGTTGAAAATTCTTTTCTTTAAGAATGTTGAATATTGGCCCCCACTCTCTTCTGGCTTGTAGGGTTTCTGCAGAGAGATCCGCTGTTAGTCTGATGGGCTTCCCTTTGGGGGTAACCTGACCTATCTCTCTGGCTGCCCTTAACATTTTTTCCTTCATTTCAACCTTGGTGAACCTGATGATTATGTGTCCTGGAGTTGCTCTTCTCAAGGAGTATCTTTGTGGCGTTCTCTGTATTTCCTGAATTTGAATGTTGGCCTGGCTTGGTAGGTTGGGGAAGTTCTCCTGGATAATATCCTGGAGGGTGTTTTCCATCTTGGTTCCATTCTCCCTGTCACTTTCAGGTACGCCAATCAAATGTAGGTTTGGTCTCTTCACATAGTCCCATATTTCTTGGAGGCTTTGCTCATTCCTTTTCATTCTCTTTTCTCTAATCTTGTCTTTACACTTTATTTCATTATGTTGATCTTCAATCTCTGATATCCTTCCTTCTGCTTGATCGATTCAGCTATTGATACTTGTGTATGCTTCATGAAGTTCTTGTGCTGTGTTTTTCAGTTCCATCGGGTCGTTTATGTTCTTCTCTAAACTGGTTATTCTGGTTACCAATTCCTCTAACCTTTTATCAAAGTTCTCAGCTTCCTTGCATTGGGTTAGAACATGCTCCTTTAGATCGGAAGATTTTCTTGTTACCCACCTTCTGAAGCCTACTTCTGCCAATTCGTCAAACTCATTCTCCATCCAGTTTTGTTTCCTGGCTGGCGAGGAGTTGTGATCCTTTGGAGGAGAAGAGGCGTTCTGGTTTTTGGAACTTTCAGCCTTTTTGCGCTGGTTTTTCTTCATCTTCGTGGATTTATCTACCTTCGGTCTTTGATGCTGGTGACCTTTGGATGGGGTTTTTGTGTGGACATCCTTTTTGTTGATGTTGATGCTATTCCTTTCTGTTTGTTAGTGTTCCTTCTAACAGTCAGGCCCCTCTGCTGCAGGTCTGCTGGAGTTTGCTGGAGGTCCACTCCAGACCCTGTTTGCCTGGGTATCATACAGCAGAGGCTGCAGAACAGCAAAGGTTGCTGCCTGTTCCTTCCTCTAGAAGCTTCGTCCCAGAGAGGCACCTGCCAGATGCCCGCTGGAGCTCTCCCGCATGTAGTCAACCCCTGCTGGAAGGTGTCTCCCAGTCAGGAGGCATGGGTGTCAGGGACCCACTTGAGGAGGCAGTCTGTCCCTTGGCAGAGCTCGAGCGCTGTGCTGAGATATTTGCCCCTCTCTTCAGAGCTGGCAGGCAGGAGCATTTAAGTCTGCTGAAGCTGTGCCCACAGTCGCCCCTTCCCCCAGGAAGAATTTGTATTTCTACATGTTCCCGGGTGATGCTGATGCTGCTAGTCTGCACAAAATACTACGAAACACTCTTCCATGGTTTTAAATGAGAGAACAATGGTGCTAATGACACAGAACAGTTTATTAAATCTACTTCAGTGTTCCAATTTTATATCCTTTATTAAATATGGAAATATCCAATGTCAAGTAATTTGTAGTGTAAACACAAATTGGACAGAGGTTCAATTTATAAACAAGTAAAATTAAGTATCCCCTCAAATGGCTTCTTATAGATTATATTTGGCAAGCTTTATTAGAGGGAAAGAAAAGGGCATCTCAGCCTAAAATAAATAAATGATAGTCATCTCCTCTCTTCAACACCAGTCTTGTTACTATTATCTTTTGTGGCTCCTATAGAGTTTTTCTTCCTCTTTACCAGGCTTACTTACCCTTTCTTATCCTTTCCCACACACTTTTCCCCAACCTGGCTATAAACACCTACAATTAAATACAAACAGATTCATTCAAATATAAATTAACTTACACACAGAGCATATATACACAGTTTTATATCCACTAATTTTATTAATACCATGCTGAGGTGGAAGAGTGAAATCTGAATTAGTAAGAGAACTGGATTTTGGCAGAGCCTGAGAGTGGAGAGATTCTTACATAATAGAAATAGTAATGCCAAGGCCAAGAGGATTATAGGGTAAGTTTAGAAACCAGAACCCCAGATGGGATTTATTTTTAGTTGAAAAGGTAACTTACACTGAAGAGTCATGCAGAATGTTAACACACTATGTTAATGGAACTTGAATCCTTTGCTCAGATTAGTGAATGAAAACCAAACTACAGGATGTGACATTCAGCTATTAAGAAAAGAAAAATAACAGACTGCAGCTGTTCTCAAGTCCCTGAATATCAAGGCATTGTGTCCAGAGACAGGCTTTCTGCCTGTTCTCACAGATGGTTATTAAAATATAATTCAAAAAGAGAAAATCAATAACTGTGGTGATGAGGGATTAATTAAATCTTAAACTGACATTATAAATAGAGGCAAATCTTTGTTCTATCATATGCAACTTTTTCTGCAATATAGAATATCATAATAGAGTGAAAAAAGCCAAAATAAATTTATCAGTGAAAATCTATCATTTAGGGTTCATTCAGTGAATACTTATGAACACTTTGCTGAACTGATAAGCAGTAATCATTTTCCCTTTCTTTTAATATACTGCCGCCAATTTTAGTCGGTTGCTTAGAAACATTAAGTAAAACACTAGAAGCCAATGTAAGAAGAATAAGGGCTGTGGTGGGGGTTGGCAGTATATTCAAAAATGTGAAGATCAGAATATAACTATGTGTAAGGGTGTGAGATTATCATCCAAATTTTGCTAGCTCACTGTTTTCACAGACGTCACAACTCTCGTCGGAAACTGGGAAAATGCAGCTTTCTACAACTATATTCGACAAAACAAAGACTGACATTTTCAATTGGCCACATGATTAGGGGACTGATAACTGTTCCTGGCTAGCCAGCACAGATGGCAACAGCAGCATTGGAGGTAAAGAAAAGTCTTTATGAAGATTGGAGGTTCAGTAGGAAGAACCTGGGCTTCCCCTTCCTTATCCCTCTACTGCTAGAGAGGAAGTAGTGATATAAAAAGTTTGCTGCTGGTTACACACTCTTGGAAAATGCTGTGCCTTGAGTTTCATTATAAATAATTTTTGATTAAGTAAGTCATAAGTAATGAAAAAGCAGTCTTAGCAGTATGGGACCAAGTCATATTGCTGGCTGGGTTGTGAAATTTGTTAACTTTAGATAAGCAACTAAAGTCCCTCGGCCTCAGTTTAGACATTATACAATGAAAGAAGAGGGAGTGGCTGGCAAGTCAGCCAAATAGGAACAGCTCCGGTCTGCAGCTCCCAGTGAGATCAACGCAGAAGACAGGTGATTTCTGCATTTCCAGCGGAGGTACCCAGCTCATCTCACTGGGACTGGTTAGACAGTGGGTGCAGAATGTGGGGGGCAGGGTAAGGCATCACCACATCCGGGAAGCACAAGGGATCAGAGAACTCCCTCCCCTAGCCAAGGGAAGGTGTGAGAGACTGTGCCCTGAGGAACGGTGCACTCTCGCCAGATGCTACACTTTTTCCATGGTCTTCACACCCTGAAGACAAGGAGATTCTCTTGGGTGCCTGTGCCATCAGGGCCCTGGGATTCAAGCACAAAACTGGGTGGCCATTTGAGCAGACACCGTACTTGCTGCAGGAATTTTTTTTTTTTAATACCCCAGTGGCACCTAGAACACCAGCGACACAGAACCATTCACTGCCCTGAAAAGGGGGCTGAAGCCACGGAGCCAAGGGGTCTAGTTCAGCAGATTCCACATATACAGAGCCCAAGCAGCTAAGATCCTATGGCTTGAAATTCTTGCTGCCAGCACAGCAGTCTGAAGACGACCTGGGACACTCCAGCTTAGTAGGGGGGGCGGGGTGTCCGCTATTACTGAGTCTTGAGTAGGGAGTTTTCCCCTCACAGTGTAAACAAAGCCACTGGGAAGCTTAAACTAGGCAGAGCCAACCTCAGTTCAGCAAAGCCTTTGTAGCCAAACTGCGTCTCTAGATTCTTCCCCTCTGGGAAGGGCATCCCGGAAAGAAAGGCAGCAGCCCCAATCAGGGGCTTATACATCAAACTCCCATCTCCCTGGGACGGAGAATCTGGGGAAAGAGGTCACTGTGGGCACAGCTGCAGCAGACTTAAATGCTCCTGCCTGCCAGCTCTGAAGAGAGGGGCAAATATCTCAGCACAGCGCTCGAGCTCTGCCAAGGGACAGACTGCCTCCTCAAGTGGGTCCCTGACACCCATGCCTCCTGACTGGGAGACACCTTCCAGCAGGGGTTGACTACATGCGGGAGAGCTCCAGCGGGCATCTGGCAGGTGCCTCTCTGGGACGAAGCTTCTAGAGGAAGGAACAGGCAGCAACCTTTGCTGTTCTGCAGCCTCTGCTGTATGATACCCAGGCAAACAGGGTCTGGAGTGGACCTCCAGCAAACTCCAGCAGACCTGCAGCAGAGGGGCCTGACTGTTAGAAGGAACACTAACAAACAGAAAGGAATAGCATCAACATCAACAAAAAGGATGTCCACACAAAAACCCCATCCAAAGGTCACCAGCATCAAAGACCGAAGGTAGATAAATCCACGAAGATGAAGAAAAACCAGCGCAAAAAGGCTGAAAGTTCCAAAAACCAGAACGCCTCTTCTCCTCCAAAGGATCACAACTCCTCGCCAGCCAGGAAACAAAACTGGATGGAGAATGAGTTTGACGAATTGGCAGAAGTAGGCTTCAGAAGGTGGGTAACAAGAAAATCTTCCGATCTAAAGGAGCATGTTCTAACCCAATGCAAGGAAGCTGAGAACTTTGATAAAAGGTTAGAGGAATTGGTAACCAGAATAACCAGTTTAGAGAAGAACATAAACGACCCGATGGAACTGAAAAACACAGCACAAGAACTTCATGAAGCATACACAAGTATCAATAGCTGAATCGATCAAGCAGAAGGAAGGATATCAGAGATTGAAGATCAACATAATGAAATAAAGTGTAAAGACAAGATTAGAGAAAAGAGAATGAAAAGGAATGAGCAAAGCCTCCAAGAAATATGGGACTATGTGAAGAGACCAAACCTACATTTGATTGGCGTACCTGAAAGTGACAGGGAGAATGGAACCAAGATGGAAAACACCCTCCAGGATATTATCCAGGAGAACTTCCCCAACCTACCAAGCCAGGCCAACATTCAAATTCAGGAAATACAGAGAACGCCACAAAGATACTCCTTGAGAAGAGCAACTCCAGGACACATAATCATCAGGTTCACCAAGGTTGAAATGAAGGAAAAAATGTTAAGGGCAGCCAGAGAGATAGGTCAGGTTACCCCCAAAGGGAAGCCCATCAGACTAACAGCGGATCTCTCTGCAGAAACCCTACAAGCCAGAAGAGAGTGGGGGCCAATATTCAACATTCTTAAAGAAAAGAATTTTCAACCCAGAATTTCATATCCAGCCAAACTAAGCTTCCTAAGCGAAGGAGAAATGAAATCTTTACAGACAAGCAAATGCTGAGAGATTCTGTCACCACCAGGCCTGCCTTACAAGAGCTCCTGAAGGAAGCACTAAATATGGAAAGGAGAAACCAGTACCAGTTACTGCAAAGACATATCAAATTGTAAAGACTCTTGACACTATGAAGAAACTGCATTAACCAATGGGTAAAATAAACAGCTAGCATCACAATGATAGGATCAAATTCACACGTAACAATATTAACCTTAAATGTAAATGGGCTAAATGTCCGTGTTCAGGAGACCCATCTCATGCGCAAAGACACACATAGGCTAAAATAAAGGGATGGAGAAATATTTCCCAAGCAAATGGAAAGCAATAAAAAAGCAGGCGTTGCAATCCTAGTCTCTGATGAAACAGACTTTAAACCAACAAAGATCCAAAAAGACAAAGAAGGGCATTACATAATGGTAAAGGAATCAGTGCAACAAGATTAACTATCCTGAGTATATATGCACCCAATACAGGAGTACCCAGATTCATAAAGCAATTCTTAGAGACCTACAAAGAGACTTAGACTCCCACACAATAATAATGGGAGACTTTTACACCCCACTGTCAGTATTAGATCAACAAGACAGAAAATTAACAAGGATATTCAGGACTTGAACTCAGCTCTGGACCAAGCAGACCTAACAGACATCTACAGAACTCTCTGCCCCAAATCAACAGAATATAAATTCTTCTCAGTACCACATTGCACTTATTGTAAAATTGACCACATAATTGGAAGTAAAACACTCCTCAGCAAATGCAAAACAATGGAAATCATAGTAAACAGTCTCTCAGACCACAGTGCAATCAAATTAGAACTCAGGATTCAGAAACTCGCACAACTACATGGAGACTGAACAACCTGCTCCTGAATGACTACTGGGTACATAACGAAATTAAGGCAGAAACAAGTAAGTTCTTTGAAACCAATGAGAACGAAGACACAACGTACCAGAATCTCTGGGACACAGCTAAAGCAGTGTTTAGAGGGAAATTTATAGCACTAAATGCCCACAGGAGAAAGTGGGAAAGATCTAAGATCGACACCCTAACATGACAATTAAAAGAACTAGAGAAGCAAGAGCAAACAAATTCAAAAGCTAGCAGAAGATGAGAAATAACCAAGGTCAGAGCAAAACTGAAGGAGATGGAGACACGAAAAACCCTTCAAAAAAACCAGTGAATCCAGGAGCTGGTTTTTTGAGAAGGTTAACAAACTAGGTAGACCACTAACCAGACTAATGAAGAAGAAAAGAGAGAAGAATCAAATAGACACAATAAAAAACGATAAAGGGAATATCACCACTGATCCCACAGAAATACAGACTACCATCAGAAAATAGTATAAACACCTCTACGCAAATAAACTAGAAAATCTAGAAGATGGATAAGTTCCTGGACACATACACACTCCCAAGACTAAACCAGGAAGAAGTTGAATCTCTGAATAGACCAATAACAAGTTCTGAAATTGAGGCAGTAATTAATAGCCTACCAATCAAAAAAAGGCCAGGACCAGACAGAGTCACAGGTGAATTCTACCAGAGGTACAAAGAGGAGCTGTTACCATTCCTTCTGAAACTATTCTAAACAATAGAAAAAGAGGAACTCCTCCCTAACTCATTTTATGAGGCCAGCGTCATCCTGATACCAAAACCTGGCAGAGACACAACAAAAAAGAAAATTTCAGGCCAATATCCCTTATGAACATCGAAGTGAAAATCCTCAGTAAAATACTGGCAAAGCAAATGTAGCAACACATCAAAAATCTTATCTAGCAAGTCAAATGACTTATCCACCATGATCAAGTTGGCTTCATCCCTGGAATGCAAGGCTGGTTCAACATACACAAATCAATAAACGTAATCCATTTAAATAGAACCAATGACAAAAACCACATGATTACCTCTATAGCTGTATAAAACCTCGATAAAATTCAACACTTTTTTATGCTAAAAATCTCTCAATAAACTAGGTGTTGATGGAGTGTTTCTCAAAATAATTAGAGCTATTTATGGCAAACCCACAGTCAATATACTGAATGGGTAAAAGCTGGAAGCATTTTCTTTGAGAACTGACACAAGACAAGGATTCCCTCTCTCACTACTCCTATCAACATATTACTGGAAATTTTGGCCAGGGCAATCAGGCAAGAAAGAGAAATAAAGGTCATTTAAATAGGAAGAGAGGAAGTCAAATTTCCTCTGTTTAGGGATGACATGATTGCATATTTAGAAAACTGCATCCTCTCAGCCAGAAATCTCCTTAAGCTGATAAGCAACTTCAAAGTCTCAGGATACAAAATCAGTGTGCAAAAATCACAAGCATTCCTATACACCAATAATAGACAAACTGAGGGCCAAATCATGAGTGACCCCCATTCACAATTGCTACAAAGAGAATAAAATACCTAGCAATATAACTTACAAAGGATGTGAAGGACCTCTTCAAGGAGAACTATAAATCACTGCTCAAGGGAAGAAGAGAGAACACAAACAAATGGAAAAACATTCCGTGCCGATGGATAGGAAGAATCAATATCGTGAAAATGGTCATACTGCCCAAAGTAATTTATAGATTCAATGCTGTCCCATCAAGCTACCATTGACTTTCTTCACAGAATTAGAAAAAACTAATTTACATTTCATATGAAACCAAAAAGCCCATATAGTCAAGACAATCCTAAACAAAAAGAACAAAGCTGAAAGCATCATGCTTCCTGACTTCAAAATACAAGGCTGCAGTAACTAGAACAGCCTGGTACTAGTACCAAAACAGATATATAAACCAATGGAACAGAATAGAGACTTCAGAAATAATGCCACACATCTATAATAATCTGATCTTTGACAAACCTGACAAAACAAGCAATGGGGAAAGGATTCCCTGTTTAATAAATGGTGTTGGGGAAACTGGCTAGCCATATGCAGAAAACTGAAACTGGACCCCTTCCTTACACCTCATACAAAATTAAGATGGATTAAAACTTAAACATAAAACCTAATACCATAAAACACTAGAAGAAAACCTAGACAATACCATTCAGGACATAGGCGTGGGCAAAGACTTCATGACTAAAACACCAAAAGCAATGGCAACAAAAGCCAAAATTGACAAATGGCATCTAATTAAACTAAAGAGCTTCTAAACAGTAAAAGAAACTGTCATCGGAGTGAAGAGGCAATCTACAGAATGACAGAAAATGTTTACAATCTATCCATCTGACAAAGGGCTAATATCCAGAATCTACANCTAGAACAGCCTGGTACTAGTACCAAAACAGATATATAAACCAATGGAACAGAATAGAGACTTCAGAAATAATGCCACACATCTATAATAATCTGATCTTTGACAAACCTGACAAAAACAAGCAATGGGGAAAGGATTCCCTGTTTAATAAATGGTGTTGGGGAAACTGGCTAGCCATATGCAGAAAACTGAAACTGGACCCCTTCCTTACACCTCATACAAAAATTAAGATGGATTAAAAACTTAAACATAAAACCTAATACCATAAAAACACTAGAAGAAAACCTAGACAATACCATTCAGGACATAGGCGTGGGCAAAGACTTCATGACTAAAACACCAAAAGCAATGGCAACAAAAGCCAAAATTGACAAATGGCATCTAATTAAACTAAAGAGCTTCTAAACAGTAAAAGAAACTGTCATCGGAGTGAAGAGGCAATCTACAGAATGACAGAAAATGTTTACAATCTATCCATCTGACAAAGGGCTAATATCCAGAATCTACAAGGAAGTTAAACAGATTTACAAGAAAAAAACAACCCCATCAAAAAGTGGGCAAAGGATATGAACAGACATTTTCCAAAAGAAGACATTTATGCAGCCAACAAACATATGAAAAAAAGCTCATTATCACTGGTCATTAGAGAAATGCAAATCAAAACCACAATGAGATACCATCTCATGCCAGTTAGAATGGCAATCAGTAAAAAGTCAGGAAATAGATGCTGGAGAGGATGTGGAGACATAGGAATGCTTTTACACTGTTGGTGGGAGTGTAAATTAGTTCAACCATTGTGGAAGATGGTGTGGCGATTCCTCAAGGATCTAGAACCAGAAATAGCATTTAGCCTAGCAATCCCATTACTGGGTTTTATCCCTTTACCACCCAAAGGATGATAAATAATTCTATAAAGACACATGCACACATATGTTTATTACAGCACTGTTCGCAATAGTGACTGGGAACCAACCCAAATGCCCATCAGTGATAGACTGGATAAAGAAAGTATGGCACATATGCACCATGTAATACTGTGCAGCCCTGAAGAAGGATGAGTTCATGTCCTTTGCAGGGACATGGATGAAGCTGGAAAGCATTATTCTCAGCAAACTATCACAGGAACGGAAAACCGAATACCACGTGTTCTCACTCATTAAGTGGGAGTTGAACAATGAGAACACATGTACACAGGGAGGGGAACATCACACACTGGGGCCTGTCAGTGGGTTGGGGCTAGGGGAGGGATAGCATTAGGAGAAATATGTAATGTAGATGATGGGTTGATGGGTACAAGAAACCACCATGGCACATGTATACCTATGTAACAAACCTGCACATTCTGCACATGTATTCCAGAACTTAAAGTATAATAATAAAAAATATACAAGTTCTTGTGCCCCACTCCAGACCGACTGAATCACAAAGTTTGGGGAGGGCCCAGTAGTCCATGTTTAGCAAGCTTTCCAGGTTATTCTGATTTACAGTAAGTTTGGAAACCATTGCTGTTGTATAAAAAAATGAGCATGTTTATGCTATCTTCTAATATGGAAGTTTAATATAAACCCCCACACTAATGAAATTTATCTTTGCTTATTGAAGTTGATGGTAGAGCCAAGGATAGATGCTTGAATAGGAGGGTAGGTAAAGAAGGAAGGAAGACCTTATTAGCTATGTTACTTTTGTGACTATTGATATCCCTGTGTTTGCATAGTAGAAAATATATCCCAATTATGTTACAATAGAATTAAATTATATGTGTATATTTCATTATTGTAGACCTTAAAATTTATAAGATATCAATCATTCTGTTGTTTTAGAAGTCTTAATACTTGAGAAATTACAACAATCACAGTAAAAAGCTTTGTAGATGGGCTCAACAACAGAATGGAGGGGATAGGAATCAATGAACTGGAAGACAGGACAATAGAAATTATCTAGTCTTAACAATAGAAAATAGACTGAAAAATCAACAGAGTCTCAGGGACCTCAGATACTATAACAAAAGGTGTTACAATCCTATTATCAGAGTCCCAGAAGAAGAGGAAAAGACAGTAGGGCTGAAAAAGTAACCAAGTCATGACTGAGAATTTTCTACATTTGGTGAAAGACATAAACCTGCAGATTCAAGAAGCTAAATAAACCTCATTCAGAAGAAATCCAAAGAAATCCACAGCAAGAAGCATCATAATTAAACCTGTCAAAACTGAATACCGACAAAAAGATCTTGAAAGCAGCCAGGAAAAAATGACACGTTAAGGAAGATGCTGTAGTTTGAGTATTTGTTTCCATCACAATTCATGTTGAAATATCCCCAATGTAGCTGTATTGAGAGGCGGGACCTTTAAGTGGTAATTGGGTCATGAGGGCTCTGCTCTTATGAATAGATGAATCCATTCATGGGTTAATGGATTCATGGGTTATCATGGGAATTGGACTGGTGGCTTTATAAGAAGAGGATTAGATATTCGAGCTAACATACTCAGCCCCCTCACCATGTGATGCCCTGCACCCCCTTAGGATTCTGAAGAGTCCCTGTTAGAAAGAAGGCCCTCACCAAGCCCCTCTTGCAGTCCCTCAAAAAAAAAAAAAGGCATTGAAATAACAGATTTATCATCAATAACCATGGAGGCCGCCAGAAGGATATGCCACTAAATTTTTCAAATGCTAAAAGGACTGTCACTGTAGAATGCTATACCTGATGAAAATATTTTTCAGGAATGGAGGGAAGGGAAATCAAGACATTTTCCGATGAAGAAAAACTAAGAATTTGTTGCCACTACATTTACTCTAAAAGAATAAAGGAGTTCTCTAAACAGAAAGGAGACAAAAGAAGGAAACTTGAGATGTGAGGAAAGAGGAAAGAAGGTGATAAACAAAAGTATGGATAAATACAATAGACTTCTCCTCTTATGTTTTCTAAATTATATTTGGTAGTTGAAACAAAAATTGTAACACAGGGGTGGTTCTAAATGTATATAAAGGAAAAAAGAAAATTATGGCTGAGTTCAGTGACTCACACCTGTAACCCCAGTGTTTTGGGAGGCCAAGACAGGAGGATGGCTTGAGGCCAAGAGTTTGAGACCAGCTTGAGGAACATAGCGAGACTTTGTCTCCATAAAAATTTTAAAAATTAGTCAGGCTTTTGGTGCATGCCTGTAGTCCTAGCTACTCAGGAGGCTGACATAGGAAAATCACTTTAGCCCAGGTGTTTGAGGCTGCAGTTAGCCATGGTCACACCACCACACCCATCCTGAGTGAAAGAGCAAGACCCTGTCGCATACACAAAAAGAAAATTATAAACAGGGGAAGGTAAAGGAGGTAGGATTTCTGACTTCATTCCAACTGGTAAAATGACGATGTGAGTAGCATGTGACAAATTATTATATGTAATGTAATATCTAGAGAAACCTCTCAGAAACACTATATATAAATCAAAAGAGAATTCTAGAAAATGTTTAACCTGCAGAAAGGAACCTGCAGGAAAAATAACAAATAAGCAGAGAGAACAAATAGAAAATAAAATCACAGACTTAGGCTCTAGCTTATTAAAAATTACATTAAATGTAAATAGTCTAAATAAAAGATATTGTCAGAGTGAACAAAAAACATGACCCAACTGTATTCTATTTATAAGAACTTCGCTTCAAATATAACAGTATAAGCAAGTTTTAAGTAAATGGATAGAGGAAGACATTTATGCAAACATCAATCGAAGAAAACAGAAATGACTGCATTAATATAAAGTGGACTTAGAACAAAGAAAATTCATGGAGACAGAGGGGAACATTATATAATGATAAAAGGGATAATCACTCAAAATATGTAGCGATCACAAGTGTGTACACACCAAACAGCAGAGCTGTAAAAACTGTGGGGGGAAACTGGTAGACCTGAATGCAGAAACAAAAGAATCCACAGTTAGGTATTGAAGACTCCAACTGTAAGTGTATATTTGATGGAACTAGCTAGAAAATCAATAAGTATATAGAGTAACTCAGTGCCACCATCAACCAACAGCACATTTATAGCACGCTCTATCCAACAACAGAATACACATGGCATTTCAAGTGCCAATGGGACATATAGCAAAATGGATCATATTCTGGGCCATGAAACAACTGAAATTTTAAAGAATTGAGATAATGTAAAGTATGTTTTCTGACTAGTCAAATTAGAAATCAGTAACAGAAAATAACAGGAGCGTCTCCAAAATACTTGGAAATTAAACAACTTCCAAATAATTCATTGGTCAAAGATGAAGTCTTAAGGGAGGTTAAAAAATGGATGGGATGGAATGAAAATAAAAATATGATACAACATATCAAACGCTGTGGGATACTGCTATAGCAGTGCTGAGAGGGAAATTTATAGCAGTCATGCATACATTAGAAAAGGGGGAAATTTTCAAAACAAATATCTAAGCCTTTAGCTCATGGACCTAGGAAAAGAAGAGAATATCAGCCCAAAGTAAGCAGGAAGGAGGAAATATAAAGATAAAATCAGTGAAACTGAAAACAAACATTGAGAAAATGAAACAAAGAGATGGCTCTTTGATAAGATCAGTAAAATTAATAAACCTCTAGAAAGACGGACATAAAAAGGTAGATTATCAGTATCATAAATGAAATAGGAGATATTACAACAGACCCTGTCAACATCAGAAAAGATAATAAGGGAATACTACAAACAACTGTACGCACATAAATTACAGATGAAATGGACCAGTTCCTCAAAAAACAAAAGCTATTGCAACTCATCCAGTTTGAAATAATTTGCATAGTTCTATAACCACTAAGGAAATTGATTTCTAGTTTTAAAACTTTAAAAAAGAATATTCACGTCTGGGTGGTCACCCAGGAGAATTCTGGCAAATGTTTGAAGAATTAACACCATTTCTGTACAATCTCTACCAGAAAATAGATGAAAAGGGAACATTTCTTTTTCATTTTACACAGCTGGTATTACATTGATAAAACCAGATAACGATAGTTAAAAAAAAAAAAATTTATAGACTATAGACCAATATCCCTCATGAATATAGGTGGCAGAAGTCCTTAACAAAGTATTAGCAAATAAAATTCAGCAATATATAAAAAGAGTTATACACCATTACCAAAAGGTCACTCCAGGGATGCTAGATGGTTCAGTTTTAAAAATATCAATTAATGTAATCCACCATACTAACATGCTTAAGAATGATTCCATGCAGTAAAATAACTTGACAAAATCCAACACCTATTCATAATGAAAAAAATTAAAACTCCCAGAAAAATAGAAAAGGGACTTTTTCCTTTACTTGATAAACAGCATCTAGAAAAAACCTGCAATTAATGTTTTATGTAATTGTGAAAGACTGAGTGCTTTTACCTTAAGTTTGGGAACAAGGCAAGGATGTCTGCTCTTAGCACTCTTATTCAACATGCTAAGAATCAGAGGGAGTACCCTTTTATTGGTAAAGCTTACCCTTTTTCTTCATGGCTAAATATTTAGTGCTTTCCCTTTTAAGAGTACGCACTTAAGAGTGAGAATAATGCAAGGATGTTTGTTCTAACTCTTATTCTTCTCGGTGCTGCAAATTTTAGCCGATACAAGAAGACAAAAAGAAGAAAAAAGACATACAGATTAGAAAATAAGGAATAAGACTGTCCCTATTTGCAGATGGCATGATTGTCTATGCAAAACAAAAAACAAAAAAAAAAAAACCATGAAATCTCAAAAATAAACCTTCCTAGAATTAATAAGTGAGTTCAGTAAGGTTAAAGAATACAAGATAAACATACAAAAGTCAGTTATATTTCTTTATGCTAACAATGAACGCATGGACACTAATGTGAAAATACATATCATTGGTAATTACTTAAAAAAGAATAAAAGGTTTAAGTCTAGCAAACATTACCAAATATGTATGCTTAGAATTATACCATGCTGGTGAAAGAAATTAAGATCTAAGTAAGTGTAAAGGCATACTGTGTTCATGTATTAGAACGCTTATTGTAGTAAAGATGCCAGTTTTCCCCAAATTGATACACAAGTTCTCCCCAAATTGATACAAAAAGGAATTTCATGCATTTCCTGTCAAAATTCCGGTAAGTTTTTTGTTGATATAGATAAGATCATTTTCAAATTTACCTGAAATGGCAGAAGAACTGGAATGGGTAAAACTGTTTTTTAAAAGAAGTATAAAGTTGAAAGAATCAGTCTACCTGATTTTTATTATATAGCTACAATAATCATACATTGAAATATTCCCTGAAAGATGACTTTTGGGAAGAGGGGAGAGGAAAGAAATGCCAAATTACATTAACAGACAATTTTGAGGGAGAAGGGAAAAAGGGAAGAAGCTCTATATTAAGTATACACATCAATGTAAGATACAGCCTAATATGTGTTGTGAGTGAAGTGGGGGAGTGGGGGAATAAGCCCTCCAGTAAAGGTCCTTCACTATGGTTGATTTTTCTTTAATCTCAAAGTGAATGTAATACAAAATAATTCATTTATTTTCTGTTGATGTTGAATTAATCTTGTATTTTATAATTTGGAAAAGTTTAATGATTCATTATTTTGAATGTCTTTTTATACTTCACAGTGAGAGACCAGCCACCAATTTGCCTTGATGTTAGACAAAAACAGCGTGTATCTATGGATGCATCATCATCCGAAATGAAGGCCCCAGTCCTTCCAGAACCTATTCTTCCTATCCAGCCCAAAACTATGAAAGACTTTCAGTAAGTTTCAGCTCACTATTATATGTAAATGTATAATCATCTGCATGTCAGCACTTTACATAATTTAATATATTTATTTGAGAAATTAATTTAACTTTTGAATCATTATAAGGTGTTAGCCAAGAGGACCTCAAAAGACTTTATGTCTCAAGTTGAAGGTGAAAGAAAACAAATGTATGAATAACAGGTAAGAGTTAGATAGGCTGTAGCAAAATAAAGGAAATGCTAAGTAAGAGTCTATGAGTCAAAACAAAAAGATAAAGGTGGTAATTAAATAATAGACTTACCATTTTTAAAAATAAGAGTTCATTTATGATGTGACACATACTATAAAAGTTATGTCACCATTCAAAAAATCCAGATGCATATTTGAAGGACTAAATGGGAATGATAAAGACAGAATGTAAACAAAGTCTCCAGAAGTTTAGCTATGAAGGGAAGGAAAGAGTGATAGTTGAAAGAGACATGTTAAGAATGATCTTTTTTAAAAGTAAGTAAATGGGAAAGTTAAAGCTGGATTAATATCTTAATCCAATTAAGAATTATAAATCCATAAACTATATTAACTGGGACATATTTCTTTATTTGGTTTCAGTATTTCGTATTGCATATTTGGTGGCATTTATTAAAAAGTAGTGCTAGTTTATCTGAATATTTCTATATATATATATATGGTTAATGTATGTTTTCATTTTAGGGAAGATGTAGAAAAGTTAAGTCATCAGGAGATTGGAAAGCAGTACATGATTTTATCTAACAACATTTGATTCTTTCCCAGAATTAAATGCTGCATTTAAGGTAATTATACATAAAACACATTTTTCATTTTACTTTTAGTTTTAAATTTTCCAGAAATGATAAATTTACCTCATTTATACCCCATATTGATTTAAACATGCGTATGTATGTATTGATTTCAGAAATTATACAGTACATACAATTATGTAATACTACACATACTATGTAAGTATATGGATTTTTTTTTTGAGAGGGGGTTGTTTTGTTTTGTTTTGAGATGGGGTCTCACTCTGTTGCCCAGGCTGGAGTGCAGTGGTGCAATCTCAGCTCACTGCAACCTCCGCCTCCTGGGTTCACGCAATTCTTGTGCCTTAGCCTCCTGAGTAGCTGGGATTACAGGTGCCTGCTGCCACACCCGGCTAATTTTTGTATTTTTAGTAGAAACGGGGTTTCACCATGTTGGCCAGGCTGGTCTTGAACTCCTGACCTCAGGTGACCCCTCCCATGTCAGCCTCCGAAAACACTGGGATTACAGATATAAGCCCAGCCCTTAAATATTGTTTTTACTCGCTCTGATATTCATGTTTAACTCCATACCTTCAGTTTTAAAAAAAGGTATTAAAATAATCTTTGTACATTTCTTTTTATTTTCAGAAATTTTGCCCTAACAGTTCTTTTTTATTATCAGACTAAAAAATAGTCGAAATTATGAAGAAATAGTATGATTCAAATTTTACTAAGAATAGTCTTCAAAATGTTGAATATACTTAATTCTTAAATTGAATTTGCAGAAAGATGCCACTGCCTCATTTAACACCATTGAAGACTCTGGGATTAATGCTAAATTTGTGAATGCTGTGTATGATACCTTACTTAATACTGTAAGTATTATGACATGCAAGTAATATTATTCTGTCTCTTCTGTATTCTCAAAAGCAGCCACACAAATATTGTAAAAATCACCTTATAACATAATTACCTTAGAAACTCTGATACAATATTACATTAAATGTAGCTGGAATTCTCAGAAAGTTAAATTATTTTATTCTTTCATTTTTAAATTATGAATTAAGCAGCAAATAGTTTTACATCCAGTCCTTTTTTAGAAAGACTTGCTAGCATCATGCTTTACTTACCCAGCAAAAGGAGGTGAGTTACTTAATTATATTGGAATTGCACTGAATCTGTAGATCAGTGGTTCTTAAACATTAGCCTATATCAGAATCACAAGAAGGTCTTGTTAAAATACAGAATTTCAGATTCAGTAGGTCTTGGGTGAAGCCCAAGAATTTTCATTTGTAACAAGTTCCCAGGATATGTTGATGCTCCTGACCCAGGGACCACATTTTGAGAACCATACTGCTATAGATCAGTTTGTGAAAAATTGACATATTTTCAATCCATAAGCATACTGTATCCTTTTAGGTACCTAGGTCTTCTTTAATTTCTCTTGGTAATGTTTTGTAGTTGTCTGGGTAGAGGTGTTACACATTTCTCATTACATGTATTTCTAGGTACTTCATGTTTTTTGATGCTATTATGATTTTATTTTCCAATTGTGACTTAATATGTGGAAATACTTTCATATATTTATCTTTATCTAAATACAGCTGACCCTTGAACAGTGCAAGGGTTAGGGGCGCTAACCCCCAATGCAGTAAACAAAAAAATCTGTGCATAACTTTTGACTCCCCAGAAGCTTAACTACTAATAGCCTGTTGTTGACCAGAAGTCTTACTGATAACATAGTCAATTAACATATATTTTATGTTATATGTATTATATACTATATTCTTACAATAAAGTAAACTAAGGAAAAGGCAATGTTATTAAGAAAAAAATAAGGAAGATAAAATATATTTACTTTCTATTAAGTGCAAGTGGACTATCGTAAAGGTCTATCCTTATTCAGTAGGCTAAGGAAGAGAAGGGGTCGGTCTTGCTGTCTCAGGTGGCAGAGGTGAAAGAAAATATGTAGATAAGCAGGCTTGCACAATTCAAACCTGTATTCGAAAGTCAACTGTACTTTGCTATATTCATCCATTAATTCTAATAGTACATCAATAAATTAACTTGGATTTTCTGTGTATACAATCTTGTCATTTGTGAAAAAGGAAAGTTTTATCTCCTTCTAATCCTGTATCTTATATGGATGTATGTATGTATTTGCATTGACTGGGACCTCTTTCACAATTGTGAATAAAAGAAGTAATAGCAGACCTCTTTGTCTTATTCCCAATCTGAGTACTTCTCTATTAAATATAAACGTCCTTTGTCATTGGAGAAATGAAAATAACCTTACACATCCATCAAAATTAATAAAATTGTTTCAAAAACCTTACCAAGTATTGGCAATATTGTGGAACAGTTGGAACTTTCATCCCTTGATGATGTAAGTATAAATTGGTACAACCACTTTGGAAAAATACTTGGCATGATCTACTAACATGAAGCATATGCATATTCTGTAACCCAACAATTCCATTCCTAGGTACACTCCTCTGAACTTGATTTTTTTTTTTTTTGACATTTTAATTTCTTTTGACTTTAATTTGTTTTTTTGCAAACTAGGAAACAGAATCAACCTAAGGCAGTCTAGTCCTCGAGGGATCCAGGCTGAGTCTTACGATCTTCAGCAGAACGACATCATAATACAAGGTGCTAGAAATAGGGTGTAAATTTTAATAATAACCACTTCCCTACATTTTTTATTAGGAAACAGCCAAAAGTCCAATTCTTAAAGGGATGATATACAAAACATCTTAATCTACAAGGCCAGAATGACCCAGTTATATGCTGAACAACCTATTGGTGAACCAAATCAGAGCTGGCCAAGGATTGGTAAACAGAGAAAGTGTTTACGTTTTGGACACTTGCTCTGTGGCTTAAAAAATTCCTGGTTGCTGTCAGTAAGAAAGCAAGTAAAAAATATTGCAGATGGACCCACACTGATACTTGATTTTACCAAGGTCTTCCACTGGAACATGAAGGTAGAGATAAGTATAAGGTATAAGATAATTATCCCTTATCTCACTATGTTGCCCAGGCTGGTCTCAGACTCTTGGCCTCAAACAGTCCTCCTGCCTTGGCCTCCCAAAGTGTTGGAATTATAGGTGTCAGTCACCGAGACTGGCTGGGAGGGCTTTCCTTAGACTGAAGGTCAATGTAGCCATCATCTGTGCTGCAGAGCCTTGAGTATTTCTCTTTACTATTGGGGATTCTGGTAGCCAGGTTGCTACTGAATGCCATCATAACATGCTGACACAGCTACGGTTGGAGCACATACCATGCTGCCTGTGCATCAAGGGCTTGGCCATGGTTGGCCTGAGGCCCCATGACACAAGCCACCTAACAGCCACTCAGCCTACCCCAGCATGGACCAGTCCTCTCTGAGTTCTTTTGACTTGGAGTATTAATGTGTTATATATGTTAAAAAATTAAATATACAGATATGAGGGAAAAAACCATAAAATGGAATACAAACAGAAAATAAACCTAACTGTATTTTGAATGAATACTATAACCATATTTTCCAAAACTCACTAAAGAACTTTTATACTTAGTACTTTAACTATGTAATCCTAGATCTAAATACTTAAAAAACACACACACAAAGACTGTAAACAAATCTTTAACTTTTAGTAGTTTGGGTTTTCCCCCCCCTCAGGGGTATAGACAAATAATTCTGAAATTACATTCTATGTATTGTTGAACTAAACGAATGAGTAAATATATCAATGTTGCTGGGAGTCAGATTTCTCATTTTAGATAAGGGAGATATAAATATGGGATGAGGGAGGCTAAAAACCATTCTGGGAATTGAATTAGAATTGGAGGCATTGTGATGATCTCATGGTTTTTAATAGATGTAGATACATGTAGTACATGCGAATGTGTATGTTCTAGCCCTGTGCACTGAAAGGGCCTACAGCAGTAACATCCCTTCACTATACTGAGCACTTCACTATACTTATCTTGGTTTTTAAATACCATTTCATACTAAAAGAACCACAGCTCCCTAGAGAAATGGCTAATTTTAAGACCAAGGCAGGGAAAGTACAAAATGAACCTGCATCATCTAGTTTCTCACCATTAATTACGATGTTAGCTGTAGGGGTTTTTTTTTAGGTGTTCTTTATCAAGTTGAGGAAGTTCTCCTCTATTTCTTGTTCACTGATAATTTTTTATCATGAATGGGTGTTGGATTTCATCAACTGCTTCTTTTGCATCTATTGCTATGATCACATGATTTTTCTTTTTTAGCTTGTTGATGTGATTAATTACATTAGTTGATTTTTGAGTGTTGAACCAGACTTGCATAACCTGAAATAAATCACACTTGGTTGTGTTGTATAATTATTTTTGTATATTTTTGGTTCAATTTGCTAATATTTTGTTGAGGATTTTTTGCATCTACGTTCATAGCAGGTATTGGTCTATACTTTTCCTTTCTTGTAATATCTTTCTCTTTTGAGTATTAGGTTAATGCTGGCCTCACGGACTTAGACAGTATTCTCTCTGCTTCTATTTTCTGGAAGAAATTGTAAAGAATTGGTATCATTTATTTCTTAAATATTTAGTAGAATGTACCGTTAAAGCCATCTGGGCCTGGTGCTTTCTGTTTTAGAAAGTTAACAGTTATTGATTCGGTTCCTTTAATAGACACAGGCTTATTCAGATTATCTGTTTCTCCTTATATTAATTTTGGTAGATTGTGTTTTTCAGGAACATATCTAGGTTATCATATTTGTGAGCACAGAGTTGTTCATAATAGTCATAAATTATCCTTTTAATGTCTATAGAATCAGTGTGAGAATTATCTTTCATTTGGTAAGTAGTGTTTTCTCACTTCCTTTTGTGGTTAGTCTGGCTAGAGGCTTATCACTTTTATTGATCTTGTCCAAAAAATTAGCATTTGGTTGTGTTGATTTTCCGTTCCCTTTTTTAAGTTTCATTGACTTCTCCTCTAATTTTTTATCTTGTCTTCTGCTTACCTTGGATTTAATTTGCTCTTTTGTTTTAGTTTCCTAAGGTGGACACTTAAATGATTAATTTCAGATGTTTTTTGCTAATATATTCATTCAGTGCTGTACATTTCCCCCTAAACACTGCTTTTGCTATATCTCACAAATTTTGATAGGTTGTATTTTCATTTGTTTTACAAAGCTATACATAGGCTTACCACATGATCCCTCACTTACACTCATATGTATTTACACAAATGAGTTAACAATTTATGTTCACCCAAAAACCTGCACACAAGTGGTTACAGCAGCCTTATTAATAATTACCAAAAATGTCCTTCCATAGGTGAAGGGATAAACTGTGGTACATTCCATATCATGGAAATTATTCAGTGATAAGAAGAAATGAGATACCAAATCACAAAAAGACATGGAGAAACCTTAAATACATACTACTAATTGAAGGAAGCTAGTCTTAAAAGTCTATTAAGAATAACAGTAATGGAGATTTAGAGCCAAGATGGCCAACTAGATGCAGCCAGGAGGAACATCTGCCACGGAGAGACTGGACATCAGGAAGATTGGCACACTCCAAGCACATCTTCAGAGAGAAGGCTTTGAAATTGAACAGATGGAGGACACAGAAGCTGGGCTGAAGGGAGCTGGGAAGCCTGGGTGGGGCTACCAAGTAATGCGACTCATTCACGACCCCCAGCAACTCCTGTGGAAAGGGTGAGTTGAACAGGCAAGGAGTAGCCGCTCTTATCACGGACCTCCGGAATCCTGGCAACAGGAGATTCTATGACCCCCATGAACACTTGAGCTGGCAGGGTGAACTGCTAACACATGTAGGAGGGGTAGGACTCCACCCTGTGTGGTGCCCAGATGGTTTGGTATGAGAACATCTGTAGTGGAGCATGGCCAGGGATTCCCATCCCTCAAGGCACACCATGCTCCTCTAGGAGACTTTAACCTTGAGATAACTGTCAGACCTGGACAGAGTAGAGTATTCTTGCCTGTGAGATGGTGCCAGACCAATCTGAGTGTCCCCCTGACAGCTGACCTCTCTCAAGGCCCCAGCTTGGCCACACTCACTTGCAGTGCACCCTCAGTGCCCAACCAGGGTACTTCCTGGGGCGTAGCTCCTTCACCAGCAGACCACTCCTGACCATCATAGGTTCCAGCAGAGTGGCCCCTGCCAACACATACTAGCCTACCTGCAACTTCCCCCCACCACAACCTCCCCTCCGCAGCTTTACCAGCATGCATTTGTCCACAGCCACATTCCCACTGCTTTGCCAAGGTTTGCGAGTGAGTGGACCTCACTTCTCCCCACCAGTGTGTGTGCGTAACCCACCATGCTACTGCTGCATGAGTACATGCTGCTGCCCCCACTGGCATGTGGGCACCCAGTCATTCCACCATTGCTGCTGCAAACATGCACACAGACACTAGCAACTTGCCCCCCCACCACCCCCATGCTGCCACCAGTGCTGGTGCAAATGCATGTGCACAGAGTCCAGCATTCCTACCCCCCACCAGCACCCCACACCTACTGCACCACCACTGCTGCCAGCTCAAGAGCATGGAACAATGCCACAAGCCCACTCCCACTAGTACCTTGCTTCAGTAGATGTGTGTGCATCCCACCACATGGCTCTGAGTGGCTGCTGGCACTTGCAAGCAAGCATGGATCCAACTGCCACCACCCCAGTGAAGTGTTTTGTCTGACACCACTTATCAGAATGTTATTGCCAGTGGACCAAGAAAACTTCAGCCCTTTTGGCACAGCAGGTTCCTAACCTAGAGGGGCCAGAGAACAAAGCCAGGGGCTTGGTACCAGAACCCCCCAGAGTTAGAGCATGCAGCCCAGGAGTGCTGAGCTGAGCCTTGGCCCGCTAAAATTTTCCAGAAACAGAGCCATTCAACTGAACCCACTTTATGCCACAATCAAACCCAGAAATGCATCAAAGAAGATAAAAGCAAAAAAAAAAAAAAAAAAAATCCCATTCAAAGGATAGCAGCTCCAGAAACTGAAGGAACGTCAACCCACTCAGATGAGAAAGAACCAGCACAAGAACTCTGGCAACTCAAAAAGGCAGTGTCTTCTCACCTCCAAATGACCACACTAGTTCCCCAGCAATGAATCTTAACCAGGCTGAAATGACAGAAGTAGAATTCAGAATGTGGACAGGAACAAAGATCATTGAGATTCAGGAGAAAGTAGAAGCCCAATATAAGGAATCTGAAGAATACAATAAAATAATACAGGAGATGAAAGATGAAATGACTGTTTTAAGAAAGAACCAAACTGATGTGACAGAGCTGAAAAACTCACTTCACAAATTTTACCCCATCTTTACAGAAAAATGTTTTTAAAGTTAGCTGGGTATAGTGGTGCATGCTTATAGTCCCAGGTACTTGGGAGGCTTTAGTGGGAGGATCGCTTAAGCCCAGGAGTTCAAAACTGCAGTGAGCTATCATTGTGCCACCACACTGCAGCCTGAACAACAGAGTTAGACGCTGTCTCAAAAAAAAAAAAAAAAAAATCAGAGTACAGTTGCAAACATTAACAGCAGGATTGACCAAGCTAAAGAAAGAATTTCAGAGCTCAAAGACTGATTCTCCTAAATAGCTCAGTCAAACAAAAATAAAAAATAAGAATGAACAAAGGCTACAAGAAATATGGGATTATGTAAAGAGACCAAATCTACAACTCATTGACATCTCGGAAAGAGAGGGAGAAAAAGCAAGCAATTTGGAAAACAGATTTGAGGATATCATCCATGAAAATTTCCCCAGCCTCACTAGAGAAGCCAACGTTCAAATTCAGGAAATTCAGAGAACCCCTGCAATATACAAGATGACCATCCCCAAGACACACAGTCCTCAGATTCTCCAAAGTCAAAATGAATGAAAAAATGTTAAAGGCAGCTCCAGAGAAAGAGCAGATCACCTCCAGTGGGAACCCTATCAGGCTAACAGCAGACCTTTGGCCAGAAACCCTACGAGACAGAAGAGATTGGGAGCCTATATTCAGCGTTCTTAACAAAAAGATATTCCAACCAAAAATTTCATATACAACCAAACAAAGCTTCATAATTGAAGGAGAAATAAGATACTTTTCTGATAAGTAAATGCTAAGGGAATTCGTTACCACCAAACCTGCCTTACGAGAGATCCTTAAGGGAGTGCTAAATATGGAAAGGAAAAACTGTTACCGGCCACCACAAAAACACACTTAAGCACATAAACCATTGACACTGTAAAGCAACCACAAAATCAAGTCTGCATAATAACCAACTTAACAACATGATGACAGGAATGTAAAAAGGCTAAATGCCTACTTAAAAGGCACACAGTGGCAAGTTGGATAAGAAGAAAGACCAAACTATATGCTGTCTTCAAGAGACCCATCTCACATACAGTAACATCCATAGGCTCAAAGTAAAGCAACAGAGAAAGCTCTAGCAAGAACAATAGAAAAGAAAAAAGAGCAGCAATTGTTATTGCAATTTCAGACAAAGCAGACTTTTAAACCAACAATAATCAAGACAAGAGCATTACATAATGGTATAGAGTTCAGTTCAACAAGAAGACTTAACTATCCCAAATACATATGTACCTAATACAGGAGCACCTAGATTTATAAAGGAACTTCTTAGAGATCTACAAAGAGACTTAGATAACCACACAATAATAGTGGGAGACTTCAACACCCCACTGACAATATTAGATGATTGAGGAAGAAACTAACAAAGACACATGGGACCTGAACTTGTCATTTGACCAAATGGACCTAACAGGTATCTATAGAACTCTTCACCCCAAAACAACAGAATACACATTCTTCTGAAGTTTACAGAACACATACTTAAAGATTGACCACACAACCATAAAACAATTCTCAGCAAACTTTAAAAAAATGAATTCATACCAACCACCATTGCACAATAAAAATAGAAATCCATACTGAGAAAACCACTCAAAAGCATACAATTATAAGGAAATTAAAACAGTGTGCTCCTGAATGACTTTTGGGTAAGCAGTGAAATTAAAGCAGAAATCAAGAAATGTATTGAAACTAATGAGAACAAAGATACAACATACCAAAATCTCGGACCCAGCTAAAGCATTGTGAAAGGAAATTTTATAGATCTAAACGCCTACATCAAAATGTTAGAAAGATCTCAAATAAACGTAATATCACACCTAGAAAATCTATAGAAACAAGCACAAACTGACCCCAAAACTAACACAAGACAAATAACCAAAATCAGAGTTGAACTGAAGGAGTTCCATCCCAAGATGGAACCAGGAAGAAATGGAGACTCTGAACAGACCAATAATGAGCTCTGAAATTGATTCAGTAAGAAACAGCTTACCAACCCCCCCCCCCAAAAAAAGCCCAGAACCAGGTGGGTTCACAGCTGAATTCTACCAGATGTACAAAGAGATGGCACCATTTCTACTGAAACTATTCCAAAAAATTGAAGAGGAGGGACTCTTCCCCTAACTCGTTCTGTGAGGCCAGCATCATCTTGATATCTTTTGTGTGTGGCAGACACACACACGCACACGCACACGCACACACACACACACATGAAGAAAACTTCAAGCCAATATCCTTGATAAACATTGATGCAAAAATTCTCAGCAAAATACTAGCAAACTGAATCTAAAAGCACATCAACAAGCGAATCCACCATGATCAAGTAAGCATTATCCCTAGTATACAAGGTTGGTTCTTCCTACACATATCAATAAATGTGATTCATCACATAACAGAACTAAACACAAAAACCACATGATTATCTCAATAGATGCAGAAAAGGCTTTTGATAAAATTCAGCTTCCCTGCATGTTAAAAACCCTCAACAACTAGGCATTGAAGGAACATACCTCAAAATAATAGGAATCATCTGTGACAAACCCACAGCCAACATCATACTGAATGAGCAAAAGCTACAAGTCTTCCTCTTGAGAACCAGCCCAAGACAAGGATGCACACTCTCACCATTCCTATTCAACATAGTACTGGAAGTCCTAGCCAGAGCAGTTAGGCAAGAGAAGGAAATAGAAAGGCATCAAAATAGGAAGGGAGGAAGTCAAATGTTTGCAGATGATATTATTCTATACCTAGAATACCCCATGCCCTCTGCCCAAAAGCTCCTAGACCTGAAGAACAATTTCAGCAAAGTTTCTGAATACAAAATCAGTATACAAAAATCAGTAGCATTTCTGTACACCAACATCTAAGCTGAGAGCAAATCAAGAACGCAGTTCCACTCACAATAGCCACAAAAAGAATAAAATACCTATGAGTATTGCTAACCAGTGAGGTAAAAGTGCATTAACAGTGAGAATTACAAAACACTGCTCAGAGAAATTAGAGATGAACAAACAAATGGAAAAACATTCCATGCTCAAGGATAGGAAGAATAAGTATCATTAAAGTGGCCATACTGCCCAAAGCAATTTACAGTTTCAGTGTTATTCCAATCAAACTACAATGGCATTCTTCATAGAGTCAGGAAAGAAAACTGTTTTAAAATTCATATGAAACCAAAAAAGAGTTTGATTAGCCAAGGCAATCCTAAAACAAGAGAATAAAACTGGAGGCATCACATTACCTGGCTTCAAACTATACTACAAGCCACAGCAACCAAAACAACATGGTACTGGTTCAGAAACAGACATAGACCAATGAAACAGAATAGAGCCTAGAACTAATGACACACACCTACAACCATCTGATCTTTGACAGAGTTCACAAAAGCAATAGGGAAAAGATTCCCTGTTCAATAAATAGTGCTGGGATAACTCGCTAGCTATATGTAAAAGATTGAAAGTGGACCCATTTCTTTCATCATATACAAAAATCAACTCAAGACAAAGTAAAGACTTTAATGTAAAAACTGAAGGTATAAAAAGCCTGGAAGATAACCTAGGAAATATTCTGGACATAGGCCCTAGCAAAGATTTCATGATAAAGATGCCAAAAGTAATTGCGACAAAAGCAATAATTGATTAATGTGATCTAATTAAACTGAAGAGCTTCTGCACAGCAAAAGAAACTATCAACACAGTAAGTAGACAACCTGCAGAATAGGAGAAAATCTTTGCAAACTGTGCATCCAACAGAGGTCTAATATCCAGAATCCATAGAGAACTGAAATAAATTAATAAGCAAAAGCAAACAACTTCATTAAAAAGTAGGCAAAGGACATGAGCAGACACCTCAAAAGAAGACATACATGAGTCCAGCCAGCGTATGAAGAAATGCTCAGCATTACTGATCATTAGAGAATTGCAAACCAAAACCACAATGACATAACATCTCACACCAGTCAGAATGGCTGTTACAGATGTTGAGATTATGAACAATGAGACTATCTAAAATATCTTTGATACCAAATAAATTTTTAGAAGTAGAGAAATTAATAGATTAAACAGCAGATTGGAGACTGCTGAAAAAAGAATTAGTAAACTGGAAGGTAGACGTGAAGAAGAAATTTCTCAGAGTAGAACTCAGAGGGGAAAAGAGATAAACTATAAAAATAATAAAGATATATAGAAGATGGAATAAGAAAGACTAAACTTCATTGTATTTTGAGTCTAAAAATTATGGCACAGAAAGAATGGGGGTATATTTAATACCTGGGAGTTTTCCATAACTGATCTAAGATATGAATCCACAAATAACAGGGGAAACACAGTATATACTAAGCAAGATAAAAGAAATGCAGACACAGTCGTGAAATTGGAACATTGTAATAAAGATACCTTATAAGTAATCAAAGGGAAAAGACAAATCATTCATAAAGGAAAATTAACTGGCTCCACAGCAATCTGGGAGCCAAAAACCTGAAGTAATATTTTCAAAATACTAAAAGAAAAGAATATAAACATTGATTGATGTAGCCGGAGAAACTGACTTCCAAGAATGAGGATGACTTTAAGATATTTATAATGAACAAAAACTGCCTTTACCAACAACAGACATATACTTAAACTTTAAAAGATATATTTTAGAAGTAGTATCTGAGATATAAGAAAGAATGATGAAAAAGAAATTCATAAATACAGTTGACCCTTAAACATCATGGGTTTGAACTGCATGAGTTCACTCATACACAGATTTTATTCCGCCTCTACCATGTCTGAGACAGCAAGACCAACTCCTCCTCTTCAGCCTCCTCCTTAGCCTACTCAGTGTGAAAATAATGAGGATAAAGACCTTTATGATGGTCTGCTTCCACTTAATAGTAAATGTATTTTCTCTTGTGATTTTCTTAATAACATTGTATTTTCTCTATTTTATCATAAGAATTCAGTGTGTAATACCTAATACATATAAAATATGTGTTAATAGACTATATTATTGATGAGGTTCTGATCAACAGTAGCTATTGATAGTTAAGTTTTGGGGGAGTCAAAAGTTATACATGGATTTTTCTACTGCATTGGGGGTCAGCATTCCTAACTCTCATGTTGCTCAAGGGTCTACTGTATTTAAAATGCCTGCATAAAATTGATGTCTAATGTGTGTGATTAAGAAGAAAAAGCCAAAAGATGGGGAGAATAACAGCACGTAAGTAGGGGAAGCTTATTGGAATTAAAAGTATTCTAAGATGCTCTAAAGAAAGAGTAGGATATTAACTTAGGCTTGTTAACTATGAATAATAAGAAGTTGAAAGTAACCTCTAAAACAGTGCAAATGGAACAAATAACTTTCTTAACTGGAGAGTAGGGGAATGGGAAAAAGAAGCATTAAAAAGTGAGTTAAACAGAAAACGAAAAGTAAGATTGCACAAACAAGTCCAAATACAGGAATAAGTAATTGAACAACAAATATAAATGCACTAAACTCACTGGTTAGAAGAGACTATCACTTTGAATTTTTAAAAATTATATTCCATGCTAAGCACACGAGATACCTAAAAAGGTTGAAAGTAAGGGTATATAGAATATATACCAGGCACATTCTAACCCAAAGGAAGTTGAAATCATTGTTACTAACTTCAGAAGATACGGCCTTTAGGAAAGTAAATACTACAGATGATCAGATGAGAGAGAAATCCCTGGAGTTAGCAAGGTTATACAGAAGAGGTTGATTTTTTATTTGCACCTTGGAAGGATTCAACCTAAGTATGCAAACAGTTGAACAGCTAGTCAGTGAGTATGTATTGTCTTGGCATTGGAGATACACTATTAAACAAAAATGCATGTCATATAAAGCTCTAAGTAGCTTATATTCTAATTTCTATTGGGGGCAGGTTATAGATAGAAAATAAATGTGAAAACAAATGTGAAGAAATATAATTTCAGATACTGACAAGTGCTTCGAGAAGATAGGGCAATGTAATGAGTGATTAGTGGTTGCTTTTAGCTAGGAAGCTCAGGGAGGGCCTCTGTAAAGCAACAACTGAGGTCTTAATGATGAAAATAATTCAAACCATGAGAAAATCTGTGAGAGCAGCACACTAACAGAAGTGGCAGCTAATAAAAAGGCCCTGAGAAGGGAACATACTTGGCAAATTCAGAAATAAGGCTTGTGAGACTAAAGCTTGGCGATTAGGGAGAAAGGAGAAGACTGGGTTGGTAAGAAATGAGACTGCATATGGCCATGTGAGTTTAGTTATATTGTAATGGAAAGTCATTGAGTATTTTAGGCAGGGATCGTTTATAATTAAGAAAGATCTCTCTAGATGCTTAGCAGAAAATGGTCTGTAGTGTGTCAAGAGAAAGGAGTTAGGAAGGCATTGTAGTAGTTGAAGCAAAAGTTGGTATTTGGATTAGCAATTTTGGCCATGAAAATAGAAATGTTCAGACTCATATATTAGGGAGTAGAGCTAGTAAAACTTCCAGTACATTGGATGTGGCACTCAAAGGCAAGAAAGACAGGAAACTGAGTGGATACTGTTGCCATTTAATTAGATGGATAAGGCATTTGCAAAGGAGAGATCAAAGTGTTTAAAGAAGAAAAGTAGTCCACCTTGTCAAATGTTGCTGGGACATTTTGTCTCAGAGAATTGACCATTGTCTTTCATAAACTATAGATAATTGATGACTTTTTAGTAAGAGTCTAATAAGACTTTGATAAACCTATTTGGAATGAGTTGACAGACAATGAGAAGAGATAGTACAGATGATTCTTGAGAACTTTCACTATGAAGGGAAGCAGAGAAATGAGGTGGTAGCTAGAAGATGGCCCAAACGAGATGTTTTAAATAAAGGCAATACATCAGTCAGGGTCCTGGTAGTAAACAGACAACACGCTCAGATTGGTAAATTGGATTATTTACAAAGTTGTTGACAGAGTAAGTGAGACCATAAGGAGAGCACAGTGCCCAGGGGAGAATCTAGAGATGAACTGTGGGTGAGAGGGCTGCTTTACAGGAGATGGGACTTTCACTCTAGGGACACAGCCGACCCATGACAACCATCCCATGGTGACCCTGCAGGTGGGGACCTGAGGGAACAAGTACCCCAACTTCACACTCTCTTCTTTTCTGCTAGTGCTTTCTATTAACTGAACCCAGTCAGAAGGCAAAGGAGTCTAGTTGATATAGTCGTTCAGAATTGGCTTCTGAGGGCATAGAGCAAAGTGGAGAAGAACGGCAAATCAGTGCCAGTGATGTTAGTCTGTGTTGTTATACTGCTAGGAATGTTTTAGTAGAGAGGGAGAAATGGATGATACAGGGGAGAGAAAAAACTTTAATAACCATGTCCTTGACGAGGTATGAGAGGGGATGGGATGTAGGACTCTAATGAAGGGGTTGGCCTTGGTCAAGTGCAGTTGCAGGCGAATTGGCAGAATTTACATTGGGACAGTGAATCTGTTATCTGGGTGCATCTGTTTTTTCACTGAAGTGTGTAGCAAGGTTATAGCTGGGAACTGTGCTGGGAAGGAGGTGTTACAGATTTGAGGAATAAGAAGGTTTGAAATACAATTGTCTTGAAGTGTAGAGAAGTAAGTGAACTATAGAAATGTTGTGGGACTGTCAGTGGTATTGAGTGTCCTTTTGAGATTTGTGGTCATAAAGTATATCCAGTCAGCACATTTGTTTGATTTTTCTCCTGCAGCTTTTGTTGCTCAGGGGCAAACACTGAGTGGTTGAGCAGGGGTACTTTCTGGGTGTGCAGGGTTACTGTAAGCAGAGGAAGAGAAAGGAATGCTATATTAAATATATACGTATATGTGTATATGACGTAAGAGCTAGGCTGAATGAGTGCTGATAGACATGTCTTAGAAGTAATGGTTGTGGTTTTAAATAAAAGCATAATATATGCTTATTGGCATTTGCTTCTTTCATATAACGTGACACAAATTTTACTGATTATTTGAAGTTTCATGTTAATGAAGCTTCTATTCTGTTATAAAGTATTATCTAGATGTATTTTATTTTCATTTATTCTTAGGATGTTTGATAGTAAATAAAATTTTTAGTATTTGGATTATTAAACTAGAATGGTAATATTATATTAGTAAACGTGTTACTCTTAGATTCATGTTCATTAGTCTATCCTGTCAGGTCAAGGAAAGTGAAATTAGTTATATAAAAATTCTGTTGGTCATCAGCCACCACCATATATGTTTGTGCATGTTACACTAGATGCATGGTACACTACACATACCTGGGATATTTTCATTGTAATCTTACGTCATTGATGTTCTCAGAGTTCTTTTTTTTTTTTTTTTTTTTTTTTTTTTTTTGAGACAGAGTCTCACTCTGTCGCCCAGGCTGGAGTGCAAGTGGCCGGATCTCAGCTCACTGCAAGCTCCGCCTCCTGGGTTCCCGCCATTCTCCTGCCTCAGGCTCCCGAGTAGCTGGGACTACAGGCGCCGCCACCTCGCCTGGCTAGTTTTTTGTATTTTTTTAGTAGAGACGGGGTTTCACCATGTTCGCCAGGATGGTCTCGATCTCCTGACCTCGTGATCTGCCCGCCTCGGCCTCCCAAAGTGCTGGGATTACAGGCTTGAGCCACCGCGCCCGGCCCAGAGTTCTTAAATGTAAAATCAGTACTACTGTTAAGTGTCAGTCCTGAGTCATCAAGTCTGATTTTAACTACTGAAGCAGGTCTGTAAATGTATTTAACATATAAACGTCACCTAAATAGGTAATCCTAATTACCTTACTGTTTTCTTTTGCCTACAGCCTCAAGACATTCAGAAGACAGTACTAAAGGGAATCATTAACAGCCTGTTACGAGAATGGAAAGGGTAAACTAATATTTTCAATATTTAGCTAATCAGTATAGAAGTCTAACTTACACATTGTATGTCTTTAACATATGTGTATCTATTTTACTCTCAGAAAAGATTTTAGTTGAGTTATAATAACGTAGATGAAAAAATAATTATAAGCCATTTACAACAAAGCTGTATAACTTAAGATTTGTGACCTCTCAGTAGGATCTATAGATGGGCATAAAAAGATCTGTGAATACTTTTAAATTGTATGTAAAGTTTTTTCTGTTCAGATATATATGCTTTACAAAAACGGAATGGGTACTTACATTGGTAACCTAACTGAAATAATGAGCATTAAATTTAGCCTTGGGCTTCCTGGTAGCCAGAGCGAAATTTTTCTTATTTCTAATATGGGGACACCTAAGGCCAGCTACTAAAATATTTTTTTCTGTCAGAACTAAATATTAGATTCTTATATAAGGAATCATGGGCAATTTAGTTGATGATATTTTGAACCATGAATATGCATAATATAAAAATGTACTTTTAAAAATACATATTTAAATTTATATTAAAAGTATATTATTTAAATAGATTCTGTTAAAGCCAAAGGAATGCCAAGTCTAGTTTAAAAGTAATACCTAAGTAGAATTCTTAAATGTAATGTTACATATACCATATATATTTTAATAATTTTTTAATTGTTCTGATTTTGAAAGAAATTCATACTTATTATAGAAAATATAGAGATGGCAGAGAAGCATAAGAAGAAAGTATCGGCTGGGTGTGGGGCTCACGCCTGTAATCCCAGCACTTTGGGAGGCCGAGGCGGGCGGATCACAAGGTCAGGAGATCGAGACCATCCTGGCTAACACGGTGAAACCCCGTCTCTACTAAAAATACAAAAAAATTAGCCGGGCGCGGTGGCGGGCACCTCTAGTCCCAGCTACTCAGGAGGCTGAGGCAGGAGAATGGCCTGAACCCAGGAGGCGGAGCTTGCAGTAAGCCGAGATCGCGCCGTGCACTCCAGCCTGGGCGACAGTCTCAAAAAAAAAAAAACAGGGTATCAGTCTGGCCAATATGGTGAAACCCCATTTCTACTAAAAATACAAAAATTAGCCAGACGTGGTTGCACAGTCCTATAATCCCAGCTTACTCAGAAGGCTGAGGCCGGAGAATCGTTTGAATCCTGGAGGCAGAGGTTGTATGTAGTAAGCCAGGATCATGCCACTGCACTCCAGCTTGTTGAGCTGTTGAGAATTTCTGTCTACTGCCTTCACTTTTTATATAGCACGTTCCTATTATTGTTTTTTTTGTATATATCAAAGATGGTGACTGGATTTGCTCAGACACTACTGTTTTAATGTATGTCTTTTTATTTTTTATTTGTAAATTCATAAATTTCAGAATCGATAGTGGGACACTGTCTCAAAAAAAAAGAAGTAAAAAAGTTAACATTTTACAGTGTTTTTTAGTCATCTTTTAGAAATAATTAAAAAGTTGTACTGTGTAGTTTCATGTGACTTTTAACTTAATGGTCTTTTTCTTAGTTTATTACTCTAGTAATTTGTTTGCATTTTACTTCTTAAACCACACTTTTAATGTCTGACTAATAACTTAGGAATGTACTGTAATTTATCTAACCATTCTCCGAGAATGGTTGTTTATGTGAATAATTCCACAGTGAACATTTTGTACAAAAATATTCTTTTTTTATATAAAAATTTTTTTGGAAATATAATTACTGCATCAGAGTATAAACATTTTAAGACCCTTAATACATTTTTTCAGATTTCTTTACAAAGCAGTTATGATAATGACACTTCTAACAGCAGAGGGCCTGAGACTTCAGTGGTATCTCCTTATAACAAAACTTGGCCTAATTTAATAAATGAAAAGTGGATCTCATTTTTATGTACTTTTCCTTAATACTAATAAGCTTAACATTTTATTATTTGCTTGCTATTTTTATTTATCCTTTTGTAAGTTTTCCACATACTTTCGTCTTTTTTTATTGCAGATTTGCCTGTTTTTCTGTTAGAAACTCTTGCTTATTATAAGAAAATTGACCTTTTTGTATTATATTTTCCTATATCTCACGTTTCAGAATATCAATTACTAGCCTCACAAAGAAGAAACCCCTGTTACATCTCAGTTAAGTGTCTGAGGACTGAAGGGTTAAGGCCAAACTGGGAGTTAGCTGCTTCCTGAATATTATAGTAGAACTATCGTTTAAAAAAATTCTAAGAAATCAGACCTACTCATACAATTTATTGTGCATGCCTGATAATTTATGCATGCATAAATGACCTTGCCAAGATTATGAAGCTCTAGGTAGGACAGGAAAGGACTTGGAGGAATAGATGATAATCTTGAGCAGGCAAGAAAGAAACACTCGTCAGCATGGAGAATAACAAAAACTTTAATATCTGGGTTTTGTTTTTCAATCCAGGACCCAGTTAGGAATCATGAATTGCATCTGGTTNCAGGGTATCAGTCTGGCCAATATGGTGAAACCCCATTTCTACTAAAATACAAAATTAGCCAGACGTGGTTGCACAGTCCTATAATCCCAGCTTACTCAGAAGGCTGAGGCCGGAGAATCGTTTGAATCCTGGAGGCAGAGGTTGTATGTAGTAAGCCAGGATCATGCCACTGCACTCCAGCTTGTTGAGCTGTTGAGAATTTCTGTCTACTGCCTTCACTTTTATATAGCACGTTCCTATTATTGTTTTTTTTGTATATATCAAAGATGGTGACTGGATTTGCTCAGACACTACTGTTTTAATGTATGTCTTTTATTTTTTATTTGTAAATTCATAAATTTCAGAATCGATAGTGGGACACTGTCTCAAAAAAAAAGAAGTAAAAAAGTTAACATTTTACAGTGTTTTTTAGTCATCTTTTAGAAATAATTAAAAGTTGTACTGTGTAGTTTCATGTGACTTTTAACTTAATGGTCTTTTCTTAGTTTATTACTCTAGTAATTTGTTTGCATTTTACTTCTTAAACCACACTTTTAATGTCTGACTAATAACTTAGGAATGTACTGTAATTTATCTAACCATTCTCCGAGAATGGTTGTTTATGTGAATAATTCCACAGTGAACATTTTGTACAAAATATTCTTTTTTTATATAAAATTTTTTTGGAAATATAATTACTGCATCAGAGTATAAACATTTTAAGACCCTTAATACATTTTTTCAGATTTCTTTACAAAGCAGTTATGATAATGACACTTCTAACAGCAGAGGGCCTGAGACTTCAGTGGTATCTCCTTATAACAAAACTTGGCCTAATTTAATAAATGAAAAGTGGATCTCATTTTATGTACTTTTCCTTAATACTAATAAGCTTAACATTTTATTATTTGCTTGCTATTTTATTTATCCTTTTGTAAGTTTTCCACATACTTTCGTCTTTTTTTATTGCAGATTTGCCTGTTTTCTGTTAGAAACTCTTGCTTATTATAAGAAAATTGACCTTTTGTATTATATTTTCCTATATCTCACGTTTCAGAATATCAATTACTAGCCTCACAAAGAAGAAACCCCTGTTACATCTCAGTTAAGTGTCTGAGGACTGAAGGGTTAAGGCCAAACTGGGAGTTAGCTGCTTCCTGAATATTATAGTAGAACTATCGTTTAAAAAAATTCTAAGAAATCAGACCTACTCATACAATTTATTGTGCATGCCTGATAATTTATGCATGCATAAATGACCTTGCCAAGATTATGAAGCTCTAGGTAGGACAGGAAAGGACTTGGAGGAATAGATGATAATCTTGAGCAGGCAAGAAAGAAACACTCGTCAGCATGGAGAATAACAAAAACTTTAATATCTGGGTTTTGTTTTTCAATCCAGGACCCAGTTAGGAATCATGAATTGCATCTGGTTGTCATAGAGGTGAACCATTTTCAATTCAAGAAGTTACTTCCAGATATCTGTGAGAATGTACCAAATAAATCTTGAGCCGGCAAGAAACGCTCATTAGCCTTGAGAATAACAAAAGCTCTTGGTCAAATCTGATACTATGAGAATTCATATTAAGATGGAAAAAATTACTTACTTTTCATGATTCTTTCCGTTAGAAGCATACTGAATGCGTTTAAAGTATGATTTGATTTATGTACATTTCTACATCACTTTAGGAATGAACCTAGAAACACAAGCTTATTTTCTTTCTTTAATACATAAATGTTCTTAAGATTATCCTTTATTAAAACAAAGCATAAGTATTCTAAATTCTAAAATTGATTTTTTTATTACACTCCTAACTACTTCCAGAATTAATCATATTTACCTCACAAAATGTTACAGCCTAGTTAGCTCAGTCTTTCGTTATCTTCAGAACCAGCCTAGAAGAGGCACAGAAGCACCTGTATTTTCAGCATATTATGGACTATCTCAATAATAATGCATATTAATTTTATCCTAGTTTTTGACTTTTCTCAACTCAATCTTCATGGAAACATTTACTGGTCTTTTTCATTAGATGCTATGAAATTAAACTTTCATCCATAATAAATTATTCTTGTTTCTTTTTCAGTCCACGAACAAAAGATGATCTTAGAGCATATTTTATACTTTTACAGGTAAGAGAGCTAGAACTTAGTTGAAGTTGTCTAAGTCAGATCTCAATCTCTACATGTGTATGTGAAATGATATTATATATTAAATATCATTTTGGGCAACATTATTGATTCTTTTAGAATTATAGTTACCTGTAACCAGAAGATTTTTTAAAAGTAAGATTAGTAAGATTAAAAGATTAGTGGGATTTTAAAAGTAAGAAAATAAGATTAAAGCCATAACAAATAAATAATCCGAAGCTAAATTACATGTGAGATTAAAATTTTGATATAGTTCCTGCCAGAGTGTTCAGGAACAAACAGAATGGAAAGCACTTCTTTCTCCTCCATTCAGACCTCTTTCTTGTAACTAGTTTTAACAGGCTTCAGGATTTTCTTTTATTTTCCCATCTAGTAGGTTTTCACTTTGCTATGTGTTTTCAGTAATTTCAATTAGAATT